>NC_044033.1:23506110-23522038 GCF_901765095.1 Microcaecilia unicolor | reverse complement strand
TTATGCGTATTGCTATGCAATACACTTCGCTTTCCATGCAGAAATCTTGGCTCGATATATAGAATCCAGGGGATGGGGGTAACTTCACAAGGGCTTTATAAAATCGTGCAAATTCATATTTGTATAAAAAGTGGATGCACAGAAAGAGTGTTCCTACTCGTACAAGATCTGTGTGCACGTTGTATCGCTCCATGGTGCGACTGCACCTCGAGTATTGTGTCCAATTCTGGTCGCCACATCTCAAAAAAGATACTACTACTACTATAAATCACTTCTATAGCGCTACCAGTCGAACGCAGCGCTTTACAATTGAACATGAAAGGCAGTCCCTGCTCAAAAGAGCTTACAATCTAAATCAGGACAAACAGACAGGACCAAAAAGGATAAGGGAAGGACAGACAGAAGGACACATAAGGATAAGATAAAAGTTAAAAGTCAGGAGTCGAAAGCAGCATCAAACAGGTAGGCTTTTAGCCCGGATTTGAAGGCAGCCAGGGATGGAGCTAGACGTAATGGCTCATATAAAGGAATTGGAGAAGGTGCAGAGAAGGGCGACGAAAATGATAAAAGGGATGGAACGACTTCCCTATGAGGAAAGGCTGAGAAGGTTAGGGCTCTTCAGCTTGGAGAAAAGGCGGCTGAGGGGTGATATGATAGAAGTCTACAAGATAATGAGTGGAGTAGAGCGGACAGATGTGAAGTGTTTTGTTTACACTTCAAACAACAATAGAACCAGGGGACACAAGATGAAGCTAGAATATATAAGTACATAAGTACATAAGTAATGCCACACTGGGAAAAGACCAAGGGTCCATCGAGCCCAGCATCCTGTCCATGACAGTGGCCAATCCAGGCCAAGGGCACCCAGCAAAATATGGTAGATTTAACACAAACAGGAGAACGTTTTTCTTTACTCAGCGTATAGTTGGACTTGGAACTCGTTGCCGGAGAACGTAGTGACAGCAGCTGGCCTTACGGAGTTTAAGGGGGGTTTGGACAGATTCCTTAAGGAAAAGTCAATTGAACATTATTAAAAAAAGGGAAAAAAATGAAAAAAATTATTATTATTTAATTATTTGGGGGGGGGGTTGCCGGGTTCTTGAAGCCTGGATTGGCCGCTGTTGGAGACATGATGCTGGGCTTGATGGACCCTTGGTCTTTTCCCAGTATGGCGGTGCTTATGTGTTTTCCTGGGGGCATACACTGAATACTAGAAATGGCTCACAGAAATAGCCACTGGAAAACATCGGTGCTAAGCTCTATTTCATAAACAGTGTAAACTCTTTACAGAGTAGCGCTTAGTTCCGATTTCTGTGCTCTAACTTTGGGCACCAGATTTAAGCCTGCTGAAACCTGGTGTAAACTCTAGCACCCACGTTGGGCACGCTGGTAACAGCATGCGCAATGTTTTGGAATGCCCCTGACATGCCCATGCTGATCCCATGGCTGTGCCCCGTTTTGAGACACGCAGGTCTCCCACTAAGCCATCTCTCTCCCCTTCAATCTGTTCAAAACTCTGCTGCACGACTTAGATTCCACCACTGTCACTATGCTCACAGTAGATCGCGCCTAAAATCACTTCATTGGCTCCCTATTCATTTCCGCATACAATTCAAACTTCTCTTATTGGCTTACAAGTGCATTCACTCTGCAGCTCCTCAGTACCTCTCCACTCATCTCTCCCTACACTCTTCCTTGGGAACTCCGTTCACTGGGTCAATCTCTCTTTATCTGTAACCTTCTCCTCCAGTGCGAACTCCAGACAACGTTCCTTTATCATGCTACACCGTATGCCTGCAATAGAATTCCTGGATCAGTACGTCAAGCTCCAGCTCTGGCCATCTTCAAATCTAGGCTAAAAAGCCCACCTTTTTGAGGCTGCTTTTAACTCCTAACTCGTATTCACTAGTTCAGTACCCATGTCATTCCCACGTTAATTGATTCCCTTATCCCTTTTTTTTTGTCATGCTTGTCTATCTTGATTACATTGTAAACTTTGTCAAAGAAAAGCTACGAGAATGGTATCGGATTTGCGTTACAAGACGTATGAGGAGAGACTTGCTGAACTAAACATATATACTCTGGAGGAAAGGAAAACAGGGGTGATATGATACAGACGTTCAAATATTTGAAAGGTATTAATCTGCAAACGAACCTTTTCCGGAGATGGGAAGGTGGTAGAATGAGAGGACATGAAATGAGATTGAAGGGGGGCAGACTCAAGAAAAATGTCAGGAAGTATTTTTCACGGAGAGAGTAGTGGATGCCTGGAATGCCCTCCCGCGGGAGGTGGTGGAAATGAAAACGGTAACGGAATTCAAACATGCGTGGGATAAGCATAAAGGAATCCTGTGCCGAAGGAATGGATCCTCAGGAGCTTAGTCAAGATCGGGAAGCGGGGCTGGTGGTTGGGAGGCGGGGATACTGCTGGACAGACTTGTACGGTCTGTGCCAGAGCTGGTGGTTGGGAGGCAGGGATAGTGCTGGACAGACTTGTATGGTCTGTGCCAGAGCCGGTGGTTGGGAGGCAGGGCTGGTGGTTGGGAGGTGAGGATAGTGCTGGGCAGACTTATGCAGTCTGTGCAAGAGCCGGTGGTTGGGAGGAGGGGCATGGTTGGGAGGCGGGGATAGTGCTGGGCAGACTTATACGGTCTGTGCCCTGAAGAGCACAGGTACAAATCAAAGTAGGGTATACACAAAAAGCAGCAAATATGAGTTATCTTGTTGGGCAGACTGGATGGACCGGTCAGGTCTTTTTCTGCCGTCATCTATATGTAATATGTTACACGTTCAGTTTACAGTGCTGCATATGTCTAATAGCGCTATAGAAATGATAAATAGTAGTAGTATATTGAGTTTGGTCCCAACCTCAGGGTTTCCTTTGTTGGGAAACAGCGTGTGTCTGTGTAGGCCCCGTGAACCAGATCGAGCAGATTAGACCCACTGACGGGGTACCCCTTGTATACAAAATCCCATCGGCACCCTACGTCACCACATCCTTGTGCCTGGATAACTTATCAAGCAACACTTTGGCCTTTGTCCTATAACATGCACCAATTCCTTGTAACAATTCCTGAAGAACGGGGTCAGGCAGGCCATCGTTATCTAGCAACACCTCCATCTGCTTAGGACTTTGTTCATGGAGATACAGGTTATTTCTTTCTTTCCCTTTTGCCCTGTCTGGCAAACGACAGGTAGTGTTGTAATACGAGTGAATAGCGTTTGGTCTTTTCATAGTCGGTTAGTCCAGAACTTTGAAGAATACCACTCATTTCTTAATTGAGCCTTTGAATGGCATCTGTTCTAATATTTACACGGAGTCCTGGTGGACCTCTTAAACGAACGAAGTGCCGGCTAGGGACCGAGTACAACTTTTCAGCATACTACATTTTCGACAAGGCAAGCTTAGCGAGGGTCCGATTAAAACCTCAAGACTGTGTCACCAGCTTCTTCTTTATTTAAGAGGTATCCTTTTGTACCTGAGACCAGGGGCATAGCTAGGTGGGGCCACGGGGGCATGGGCCCCCACAGATTTAACCCTGGCCCCTCTACTTTCGACCTCCCCCCGCTGCCAACCCTCCCCCGCCATTTCGACTCCCCCCTCCTACCTTTGCTGGCGGGGGTCCCGATTTAGTGCATATTAATCATTAGCACGTGCTAAAAATGCTACAGCGGTTTAGTAAAAGACCCCCTAAGTTTTTGTGTGTGGGGCAATGTAGGGTTGACTTTACAAGATCACAAGGAGCCACAGTGGGAAATGACAGTTCCCCAAATTCTCAGTTCACCATTAACCATTAGGACAATAGGTGGCGGCAAGGTCTCAGGCCTTAAATGGACATGTGCTGGTTTCGATTTTAGCGCACGTCCATTTTCCGGCCCCTTTATCCCAGATGTGGTTTTAAAAAAAATGGCCCAGTGCGCACCCGAAAGACACATTCGCACTACCGCAGGCCACTTTTTACCGTGGCTTGATAAAAGGACCCCTAAACTCTTTGAAATCCCAGCATTTCTGAGGGTTCGATCTCACACATACAGACTAGCCACCTCTTTGGATTACAGAACAAGAGCTGAGGAAAAGGTATGGGATTTTGTTGGGCTTTTTCTCTCTTCCTTCCATAGGTCCAAAAATTTCAACTGAAGAATGGCTGGGAAACATTATGTCGCCACAGCTGCTGCCCCAGTTACAACTCCTGCCTCTGTCCAGACAAAAAGCGGTTCCATGTGTAAGATGTCTGCAGCTTGAATCCCTCATGAATGAAGTGAGAGAGATGGGGGGGCATGGTTGAGAAGCATCCTACTACTAGTAGCGATCGTTTCTATAGCACTACTAGATGTACACAGTGTTGTACACATTATCCACCAGATTCTATATAAGGCACAGTGAGTAGTTAATGTTAAAGGGAAATAGGACTTGATATACCACCTTTCTGAGGTTTTTTTGCAACTACATTCAAAGCGGTTTACATATATTCAGGTACTTATTTTGTACCAGGGGCAACGGAGGGTTAAGTGACTTGCCCAGAGTCACAAGGAGCTGCAGGAGGAACGGAACCCAGTTCGTCCGCTGCACTAACCACTAGGCTACTCCTCCACTAGCATCATTCCATGTAGAAGCCTGCCCTTGCAGATCAGCAACGCGGTCGCGCAGGCTTCTGTTTCTGTGAGTCTGACGTCCTGCACGGCCACGTTGCTGATCTGCAAAGGCAAGCTTCTACATGGAATATTGCTAGTGGAATAGCAACATTAACATTCCATGTAGAATCTCATATAGTAGCAACAGAATCTCAATAGTAGCAACATTCCATGTAAAATCTCAAATAGGGAAAGGGAACTGGGACTTGATATACCACCTTTTGCAGGTTTTTGCAACTACATTCAAAGCAGTTTACAATATTCAGGTGCTTATTTTGTACCAGAGGCAATGGAGGGTTAAGTGACTTGCCCAGAGTCACAAGGAGCTGCAGTGGGAATCAAACTCAGCTCCCCAGGATCAAAGTCCACTGCACTAACCACTAGGCTACTCCTCCGCTCTAATTTTCATACACAACTTAATTGAATAAGCCTATCAGTGATGATAATTGACCGATAAAAACAATTATCACTAATCCTATATAATAAAACGCACTGTCAACATTCTGAAGCCGAGAAAGTGAAGCCTTCAAGCCTTGAAGCATTCCTGCAACGTTCCGGAACTACATGTCGTCAATTGAGGAGATGGAGTGCACGAATGCAAGGCTTGAAGGCTTCACTTTCTCACACACACACACACACTCTCTGTCTCTCACATATACTCTCTCTCACACACAGACTCACACACACTCTGTCTCTCATACACTCTCTCTCTAACACAAACACACACACACACACACACTCTTGTGTGTCTCTCTCTCACTTATTCTCTCTCACATGCACACTCCATCTCTCATCCACACACTCTCTCTCAAACATACACACTCCGAGGAAAGGGGGGCATGGAACACGCTGGGGAGGAGAGGGAGGGGGGCATGGAACTTGGAGGGAAGGGGGGGCCAAGAACTCGGAGGGGAGGAGAGGAAGGAGAGGAGAAGGAGGGAGGGAGGGGGGCCTGCACCTCGGATGGAATGGCGTAGAACTCAGAGGAGAGGGAAAGAGGGGTCATGGAACTCGGAGCCCCCCCCCACACACACACTCTGTCACATACACTCTCTCTCACACACCTATCTCTCTCTCACACACTCTCTCTCTCTCTCTCTCACACCACTCTCACACACACTCTCTCTCTCTGACACAAACACACACACACACACACATACTCTGTCTCTCTCTCTCACTCACACACACACTCTCTCTCTCTCTCTCTCTCTCTCTCTCTCTCTCTCTCTCTCAAACATACACACTCCTAGGAAAACCTTGCTAGCACTCGTTTCATTTGTGTCAGAAACGGGCCTGTTTTACTAGTTGGCAATAATTAGAATTTACACACACTTCTTTTTAGGTGTATTCTAAAGAGGCGAATGTAAACTGTAACCCACATAGCAGAAAAGGGGGCACAGCCATGAGAGGAGTGTGGGTGTGTTGGGGGCATTAACATATGGTTATGGAATTTGGGGGAATGCATCAGGTTTTCAATGGCATAAATGGCAGGTGCCTAAATGTAGGGGTGTTCCCTGGCCCAATTTGCTATTAGAACATAAGAAAAGCCATACTGGGTCATATCAATGGTCCATCTAGCCCAGTATCCCGTTTCCAACAGTGGCCAATCCAGGTCACAAGTACCTGGTAGTCCATTAGAGATATACTGAAACCTGAAAATCTGACCCATTGGTGCCTCTCGTCGATTAGGAGTAAATAGCACTGGCTTAGAGGGCCCATCGTTGTTGAAAGTAGACAGAACAATAATCTGAAGTTGAGAGATTAGAACTGTGGAAATGTCTTCACCCAACTGAAGGCCTAACAATTTTTTTTCATTTTTTTCATTTTTTTATTCTATTTTTATTTTTATTTATCATTCTTTACATTTTTCATAATATTTTTTTGTTTTTTTTAATGTTTTTTTTAAGTTATTGTTTTTTTAAAAAGTTTTGTTTTCAAAGTGTTTTTTCTTGAAATCCCTACCTGAACTATTCAGTTTGCGTATGTGGCAGTATCTAAAACAGTCCAGTAATACATCTTCTTCTGGTACTCCTCGTCCAAGTATTTTGTTCTGTTTATGATTTTTATGTATACAAATTTGATATATAATTTTAAATTTTGTATGTGATATCCTTCTATTTTACATTTATTATTCTATGTTTTTTTAAAAAAACATACTTGTCAAATTTATTTCATGATTTTCCTGTGTATATATTGTATAATATGTTTTTATCATCTCTTTGTCATAGATATCTCAGATAGACAAATAACTGTGAGTCATTTGTTCTGCCAGATTATTTTTGTATTAAAAATTAATAGGTATGTTCCTTTAAATATATGCTGATTATTTTATATTATGGAAATTATATTATGTTTTGTCTATATAATGTTTTTATTATTATTATTTTTAAAAATCAAAGTATTTTCCTTTTTATATGTATTTATGAGATGAATATATGTGTTTTTGATTATCATGTTTATGTTTACTCATAGACCCCTGACGCAGGCCTTTACGGCCGAAACACGAATCGTGTCGGGTTGTTTTTATTGATTTGAATAAAGACTTTGTTCATGTGAGACGATCCACTGTTCGTTTGTTTTGGCTTTCATTTCTCCTGTGGAGAGATCACCTTCTGTAGGCATTTTTGGTCTTATTAAAAAATTGTATTTAAAATAAACAGTCAACTATATTAATAGTGACTTTTGCCTTTGCTTTAGATAGGAACAATGTTTTGAAATTGTATTTCCGATACATGGCTGATAGTTTTTGGGTTCAAAGATAAATATATTTCCTGATATATCAAGGGAATCGCAGACTAGGAGGTGTGAACTCTTGGCTTTTAAGCCAAGAATCATTGCCCTAGGTGGGACCTTCCTAGAGCGATTCCCTTGTAAGTGTTTTATTTCCTTATTACTTATTTGTTGAACCCAAGAAATTACAAGAGTTTGTGGAGTTAAAAGAACAGATGAAGAACCCTCTGCAGCAACTTCCTTTAGTTACCACTGTAGCGGCTGCAATTACCGATTAACCTTCCTCCCTCAGAAAATATGAATTTGTAAGATTAACCACTTGGTGTTTTTCTTATTTTCTTTGAGATTGTTTTTCCTGATCTTGGATCCCCCAATTGTGGACAATTATATATATTGTTGAGAGAAAATGTTTTTTCTTTTTCCTTATATTAATTTCTGTTTTTCCGTACATTTACGTGATAAATGTGAATGTAATTAAGTAAAATGATAAATAAATTTTTTTTTTTAAAACAGTCAACTGGAAGGGTGTCAAAAAATTAGCACCTGCCATATTTACCGTTTGCTTATTATGAATCTGTAAAAAGCTGCAAATTAATAATAATTATAAATTACAATTGAAGAAATATGTCATGATTAAATTTGTACTACATAGAGGCTGTGTCAGATTCAGTTTACTTAGGAATCCGTTGAAATATTCAGTTTGACTGGAGGCGCATCAACATTTGCACAAAACTGTATTTTAAATTAGAATCCTACAAACTCATCTTTAACATGAAGCTATGGATGGCTTTTTCAGCAGTTTTCATCCATGACCACTGCTGAACATCCAGAGCATTGCATGGAAGAATAATTGGACTAGCCTTGCAAGTGCATCAGAGTTCAAGTCACATCACTGTAAGTGATTCACAAACCATCCAGTTTAGCAGTGCGTGGTCTTTCACTTGCGGAATACTTAATAGCAAATGTATCATCATATATATAAGAATAGTCTTATTTTGAATTTAGATGAGATCTGAACTATAGTATTTATACAGTTTGTAAAAGTGCAGATTGAATAAAATAACAAATACGCTAAGTTGGACACAAATCGGGAGATGGGCGTCCTTCTCTCAGGGTTGCTCAAATCGGCATAATCGAAAGCCGATTTTGGGCATCCTCAACTGCTTCCCGTCACGAGGACAACCAAAGTTCATGGGGGCGTATCAGCACCGTAGCGAAGGTGGGACTGGGGCGTGATTAGGAGATAGGCGTCCTCGGCCGATAATGGAAAAAAGAAGGGCGTCCCTGATGAGCACTTGGCCGACTTACTTGGTCCATATTTTCTTGTGACCAAGCCGTGAAAAGGTGCCCGAACTGACCAGATGACCACCGGAGGGAATCGGGGATGACCTCCCCTTACTCCCCAGTGGTCACCAACCCCCTCCCACCCTAAAAAACAACTTAAAATTTGTTTTTGCCAGCCTCTATGCCAGCCTGAAATGTAATACCCAGCTCCATGACAGCAATATGCAGGTCCCTGGAGCAGTTTTAGTGGGTGCAGTGCACTTCAGGCAGGTGGACCCAGGCCCATCCCCCCCTACCTGTTACAATTGTGGTGGTAAATGTGAGCCCTCCAAAACCCACCCGAAACCTACTGTACCCACATGTAGGTGCCCCCCCTTCACCCCTTAGGGCTATGGTAGTGGTGTACAGTTGTGGGGAGTGAGTTTTGGGGGGCTCAGCACCACAGTAAGGGAGTGGAGGAGTAGCCTAGTGGTTAGTGCAGCGGACTTTGATCCTGGGGAACTGGGTTCGATTCCCACTGCAGCTCCTTGTAACTCTGGGCAAGTCACTTAACCCTCTATTGCCTCAGATACCAAAACTTAGATTGTGAGCCCTCTAGGGACAGAGAAAGTACCTGCATATAATGTGTACAGCGCTGCGTATGTCTAGTAGCGCTATAGAAATGATTAGTAGTAGTAATAACTATGCACCTGGGAGCAATTTGTGAAGTCCACTGCAGTGTACCCTAGGGTGCCCGGTTGGTGACCTGGCATGTCAGGGGGACCAGTGCACCACAAATTCTGGCTCCTCCCACGACCGAAGGCATGGATTGGTCGTTTTTGAGATGGGCATCCTCGGTTTCCATTATGGCTGAAACCGAGGATGCCCAAGGTCGACCTAAATGTTGAGATTTGGGCGTCCCCAACCATATTATCGAAACGAAAGATGGATGCCCATCTTGTTTTGATAATATGGGTTTCCCCGCCCCTTCACTGGACGTCCTTAGAGATGGACACCCTTAGAGATGGTCATCCCCGTTCGATTATGACCCTCTTTGTAAACATGGGGGGGGGGGGGGTAGTAGTCAATAAGCAACATATTTCTTCCTTAGACCACCAAACACAAGAGGGTGGCTAGAACAGGAGATTCAAAGAAGAAATAATTCAATAAGAAAAAGCACATTGAAACTAATCAGCTTCTGATGGCACAATCACATTGGAGATTTTCTTTAGCTCCAAAAATGATCTCAACTGTTCAGGAGCAAAGAAAGCGTACTTGAACCCTAAATAACGGATCTAACATTTATATGGAAACAGGGGCGTAGCCAGACACCCAATTTTGAGTGGGCCTGGGTCCAACATGGGTGGGCAGAAGAACTGTGCCCTGTGCCCTGTCCCACAAGTGATTTGATCTCTCCCTCTGTTGCCTGTATGCCATACGGTCTCTCAAACATCCTCCCTCCCCCACGTACCTTTTAAGTAGCAGATTTTCACTGGCAGTGAGCAGCAACTGATACACAGTGCTCATGTTTGCCCCACAGCCCTCCCTCTGATGCAACTTCCTGTTTCCGCATAGGCGGGAATATATTAGAGAGAAGGCTGTGGGACCAGTGCGAACAGTATGTATCAGTTGCTGCTCGCTGCAGGCGAAGATCTGCTATTTACAAGGTATGCAGGAGGGACAGTTTTTTGCTGGTAGCTTGGGGATCCCTGCCAGCCACTTCATAGGTCTGCTGCTACTGGGTGGGCCTGAGCCCACCCTTGGCTACACCTCTGCATGGAAAGGCTAACAAAAATTATGCCCCCCCCCCCAATGTTTTAACCTCATCTCTCATCGATAGAAAAATTGTTCGCCTTTCCTGTGTTGATCTTGTCACATCTAGAAAGATCTAGATCCGTTGACCACAAAACCGTACCTGACAATTTCAAAAATAAAGTCTCGGAGTATTTGAGTCCTCTCAACAACGAATGAGACCAATAATGTGGATCTGTCTTTTAAATCAGAAAAAGATTCTTCCAAAATAGCAGTCAAATCTTTAACGTCATTGGGGCCCTTCTACTAAGCCCGTAAATGTCTACATGCGCCCAATGTGCGCCAAAATGGAGTTACCGCCCGGCTACGGCATGGCTCTTGCAGTAATTTCACTTTTGGTGCGCGCCCGATATGTGCGGCTGAAAAATAATTTTTATTTGGGCGCGCGTATAGGATGCGCAGCAAGTGGCATCTGACGTACGTAGGTCATTACCGCCCGGTTACCGCATGAGACTTTACCGCTAGGTCAATGGGTGGCGGTAAGGTCTCAGACAGACCCAAAATGGACTTTCGGCAATTGTCATTTTGCCGCATGTCCGTTTTCGGCAAAAATGTTAAAAAGACATTTTTTTTGCAGGTGCGCTGAAAAATGGCCTACAGTAGTGTAGGCTCGTGTTTTGGGCCCAGACAGAATCATTTTTCAGTGCACCTTAGTAAAAGGACCCCATTGTCTTTCCTTTCTCGTGATTGTAAATATTCTTGAATGCTAGGAATGTCCTTTGATTTATTAGGGGCATCAGGCAGGTAATAAATCTTATTTAAAGGGAAACAGCTTCTTTAGGCCACTTCAGAATCTCAATTAAATATTTGTAAAACAATTCCAGATGACTTTGGGAAAGTTCAATAATCATAAATTGAGTCTCCTATTATTTATTTATTTGTTACATTTGTACCCCACATTTTCCCACCTATTTGCAGGCTCAACGTGGCTTACATAGTACCGTCAAAGGCGTTTGCCAATTCGGTTGATAACAAATACAAGGTTATGTTGTGTTATAATTCTCCAGCTGTTCAATTTTGCGGTGAATTAACAACTTCTCTTTATCTAAAGTTGAAACAGCATCTATAAGAGCTTTTACATCCACTTTAACTTGTTCCAATTACTCATCTGGAGGCCCTATTAAATGAGTTGGTAAGCCCAATGTGGACTGGAACTACCGCCGGCCCAACGCGGCCATTGGAAGTAGTTCCGCCTTGAGCCGCGCCTTTTCCGGTGCACTGTAAAAAAAATGTTCATTTTATAGCGTGGCGCTAACCCGGTGGTAATCGGGCATCGCCTTGCGCTGCCTGGTTATTGCAGGAGCCCTTACCACCACCTCAATGGGTGGAGGTAAGTGCTCCTCCCCCACATAGGCATGCGGTAGGAGTAATCCTACCACATGGCCATTTTTTAGGGGCCTTTTACCCACAGTGGTAAAAAGGGCTCTGGCACTTGAGAAAAACAGCCCCCGCTGCTACTGCAGGGCCCTTTTTCCTGCAGCTTAGTAAAAGGACCCCGTCTTTTCTAAGGGCCAAAGGGTCAACTTTACTCGCAAGATTGGTTAATTCCTGAGCCGATTTTCCTAACTGTTGAATCCATTGTAGGACCTTCCAGAGAGCCTCCAAAGTGATCCTCATCAGGCTTATTTTCGAAAGGGATCGCCGGCGATCTTCCGACATAAATCGGGAGATAGCCGGTGATCTCCTGATCCCGGCCAAATCGGTATTATCGAAAGCCGATTTTGGCCGGCTTCAACTGCTGTTTTGTCGCGGCGCCGGCCAACCTTCAAGGGGGCGTGTTGGGAGGGTAGCGAAGGTGGGACAGGGGCGTGGGTACGAGATGGCCGGCTTCGCCTTATAATGGAAAGAAAGAGGCCGGCTAGAACGAGCATTTCATCGGCTGGACTTGGTCCATTTATTTTTAGGACCAAGTTTGGAAAAAGTGCTCCAACTGACCAGATGACCACCGGAGGGAAGCGGGGATCACCTCCCCTTACTCCCCCAGTGGTCACCAACCCCCTCCCACCCAAAAAAAAAAAAAAACTTTTTTGCCAGCCTGTATGCCAGCCTGAAATGTCATACCCGGCTCCTTGACAGCAGTATGCAGGTCCCTGGAGCAGTTTTTAGTGGGTGCAGTGCACTTCAGGCAAATGGACCCAGGCCCAACCCCACCCCCCCACCTGTTACACTTGTGGTTGTTAATGTAGAGCCCCCCAAAAAACCCCAAAACCCACTGTACCCACATGTAGGTGCCCCCCTTCACCCCTTAGGGCTATGGTAAGGTGTAGAGTTGTGGCAAGTGGGTTTTGGGGGGGATTTGGGGGGCTAAGCACACAAGGTAAGGGTGCTATGCACCTGGAAGCTATTTTTTTTTTGTAAGTGCCCCCTAGGGTGCCCGGTTGGTGTCCTGTCATGTGAAGGGGGACAGTGCAGTACAATGCTGGCTCCTCCCACGCCCAAATGCCTTGCATTTCACCGGGTTTGAGATGGCCGGGCCCGGTTTCCATTATGGCTGAAAACCGAAGCCGACCATCTCATATAAACCCGGCGAGCAATTTGGCCAGCGCCAAGCTTATTTTGAAAATACGCTTGGCTCTGCCCGCTTACGGCGCCGGCCATCGATTTGGCCGGCGCCGTTCGATTATGCCCCTCCATGGGTGCTGAAAATTCAGCTTCATCCTTCTTGATACCTGAAGAAATTCTGGGTTCGGCTCCCACTGCACCTTCCGCCTCCAAGGGCTCTGCAGCCAGGACCCTTACATCCGCCAGACACGGAATTGGGCTGACCGCCAGCGGGGACATCGACGCATCCAATCCCAGTAGGGAGGACGCTTCTATGCCCTCACTTGCAGCGGGGACGCTGCCTGACACCATGTGTGGAAGCTTAACGCCATACCTTTCCAAACTCTGCTTCACCAGAGAGGAGGTGGCTGCCGGTGGGGGAACGACCCTTAACACCCCCTGTCTCTTGGCATGAGGCATCGGGAAAAACTGGAACCGGCAAAAGCAGAGCAGGTAATGAGGCAAACCACACCATCAGCATTCATGCCGCCATATTGGCCACCTTAGTATTGATTTTATTTAATAATTGTAAGTACAGATTAAATTTCTATCTCATCATAAAGTAACAACCAAAAACTGGCATTCTGAAATAAATCCACGACTGAACAGAGGACTGTGAAGCAAATTTAATACAGCTGCATATTGGAAAATCTACACAGCATTCTTGCCTATAAAGAAGCCCAGAGGAAGCAGTGCAGATGCTAAGAAACAGCTGCGGAGATTTTCGGATAATGGATATGTAAATTTTTAAAATCTGTTCCATAATTTTTAATATAATTTGGGGCCAAGTGACTAACAAGCACACTAAACAAGAAAAGTTTATCATGCATGTTAAAATCACCCTTAACTTCCTGGTCATGGGAGGGGGGGAGGGCTCATATACCCAAATAAATTGACTGCCTAAAAATTGCATTCACCAAAACAGCTGAAAATATGCTGGCTTGAAGGGAGGCATTCCCAGAGGCATATTTTTGGAAAGATTGGAAAGTAATATAATTTGCTTTTTTTCAAATGTTTATTTGTTAATTTCCATGTAGATTTTACCTACATCAAAAACTACTACTACTACTTATCATTTCTAAAGCGCTGCTAGACGTACGCAGCGCTGTACACTTGAACATGAAGAGACAGT
This sequence comes from Microcaecilia unicolor, assembly GCF_901765095.1. Taxonomy (NCBI): domain Eukaryota; kingdom Metazoa; phylum Chordata; class Amphibia; order Gymnophiona; family Siphonopidae; genus Microcaecilia; species Microcaecilia unicolor. The sequence goes on along the minus strand of NC_044033.1, from coordinate 23,507,928 downwards.
CTCTGCTCGACAGAGCTTACAATCTAATTGGGACAGACAAACAGGACAAATAAGGGATAAGGACAAAGGGTAGCAAGATTCCGGAATCCTAAAGAGTAGCAAGATTCTGTGCGGAATCCTAAACAGTAGCAACATTCTGGAACCCAAAGAATAGCAAGATTCCGGAATCCTAAAGATTACTACTACTACTTATCATTTCTATAGCGCTACTAGACATACGCAGCGCTGTACACTTGAACATGAAGAGACAGACCCTACAAACTAATCAGGACAAATAAGGGATAAGGACAAAGAGTAGCAAGATTACGGAATCCCAAAGAATAGCAAGATTCCGGAATCCTAAAGACTACTACTACTACTTATCATTTCTAAAGCGCTGCTAGACGTACGCAGCGCTGTACACTTGAACATGAAGAGACAGACCCTACAAACTAATCAGGACAAATAAGGGATAAGGACAAAGAGTAGCAAGATTACGGAATCCCACAGAGTAGCACCATTCTGTGCAGAATCCCAAAGAGTAGCAACATTCCGGAACCCAAAGAATAGCAAGATTCTGGAATCCTAAAGACTACTACTACTACTTATCATTTATATAGCGCTACTGGACATACGCAGAGCTGTATATTTGAACATGAAGAGATAGTCCCTGCTCGACAGAGCTTACAATGTAATTAGGACAGACAAACAGGACAAACAAGAGATAAGGGAATATTAAAGTGAGGATAATAAAATAAGGTGCAAAGATGCCTGGGTACTTTGTGTCAGTGGCAAAGCTCAAAGGGAAAAGGGGAGCGTAAGACATCTGTTTGTGTACTTGAAATTGCCCACCTAAATTTAGGCGAAAGTTATCAAGCTGTGTTAGGGCAATATCCTGTGCTGTTAGTCCTAAATGCAACTCAAAGTTCACTGAGTTAGGGTAAGAAAAACTTGTATTAGAGCTTTGAGTTGCATTTAGGGCTAAATATCACTTTTAGGTCAGTGCGGGTTACATAGCAATGAGATGCAAAACATGTAAACAGGGCCGCCGAGAGGGGGGGGGACAGGGGGGACAAAAGTCCCCGGGCCTCCGGAGGGGGCCCAGCGCCACCACAGTCAGGCCCGCCCGTCGTCGCTCCCGAACTAACTAACCTTAAACGCCTCCTTCCTTTCCTTTCACCACCTTCGCGGCAAGCAGCAGCGGGGCAGGCCACTCCTTCCTTCCGTGTCCCGCCCTCACCTGACGTAATGTCCGCAAGGGCGGAGCACGGAAGGAAGGAGAGGTCTGCCGCCTGCTGCTGCTTGCCGTGAAGGTGGTGAAAGGAAAGGAAGGAGGCGTTTAAGGTTAGTTCAGGGCCCGGTAGCGGGTGGAGGGGGGGCCCGGCGGCGACGATGACTTCGGGTGGGGTGGGTGGGGCGGCCTTGTCCCGGGCCCGGCTCTGGCTCTCGGCGGCCCTGCATGCAAAAGCATGTAAATCAGCTCATTACTATGTGGAAAGCAGAACATGACTTGTAGTGAACACCAGGTGCATGCTGCAAATCATATTCAATGACATTTTTATACCTACCATTAGCGGTACCACCTCAAAGGTCTTTTTAAAGACCGATCTTTAGTGTCAAAAGGTTAAAAGACAAGACACTGAAGATTTTGCTCATTTATTCATTCAAAAGACTCCTGAAGCAGGCCATAGGCTGAAACACAGGGTTGTTTTGTGGGAGGGGCCATTTTGTCAAGGGCTATTTTGTTAGGGTGTGAAATGTCAAGGGTTATTTTGTTACAAGGCTGTTTTGTCAGGGCTTTTTTTGTCGGGGCTATTTTGTCAGGGCTATTATGACTGG
>NC_044033.1:22757270-22763646 GCF_901765095.1 Microcaecilia unicolor | reverse complement strand
TTACTACCTAGCGATTTTTGTGTGTTAAAAATGTTCGAGCTAAAACACAGTACAATAACATCAATCAAACAATGCAATTAGCAATGTGTCGGAATGTCACAGTCACTGTGAATGCTCAAAGTGTCCACCCCCCCAGCTTTAACACAGTACTTCAGTCACTTTGGGAAATTCTTAACAGTCTTGTCTATCAGTCCCTGTGTTGCAGGCTGTCCCAGACAGCGGGGGCCTGATCATTAGGCCATCTGAGACGGGGGCCTCAGGCGGCACTATTCAGGAATGGCATCTCGTGAAGCAGCATCACCCCCTTCGCAGCGTTTTACCTCATCAAGTTCCAAGCCCAGCAGTGGAAGGGATTCCCATATGCCGCCCTGCCGCCAGCACCCGCCTCTTCCCTTTACTGCGACCTTCTCTCTGATGTAACTTCCTGTTTCGTCAGAGACTTAGGCAGCCGCAATAAAGGGAAAAAGCGGGTGCCGGCGTCAAGGCAGAGTATAGGAATCGCTGCCAGGTTTGGAACATGACGAGGTAAACTCCGCCCGAGGGGGCGGCATGTTAGCTCTCCCTCAGGCGGCATCTTGCCTTGGGCCAGCCCTGGTCCCAGATCACCTGCAGCACTTGAGGCAGGTGGACCCAAGCCCATCCCCCCCTACCAGTTACACTTGTGCTGGTAAATGGGAGCCCCCAACCCCCCCCCCCAAAAAAAACCCCACTGTACCCACATGTAGGTGCCCCCCTTCACCCCTTAGGGCTATGGTAATAGTGTAGACTTGTGGGCAGTGGGTTTTGGGGGGGATTTGGGGGGCTCAGCACACAAGGGAAGGGTGCTATGCACCTGGAAGCTAATTTTGTTTTTTTTATTAATTTTTTAAGTGCCCCCTAGGGTCCCCAGTTGGTGTCCTGGAATCTCAGGGAGGCCAGTGCACTAGAAATGCTGGCTCCTGCCATGCCCAAATGCCTTACATTTCGCCGGATTTGAGATGGCCGACTCCGGTTTCCATTATGGCTGAAAATCAGAGTCGGCCATCTTATCTAACCCCAGCGAGCGATTTCGCCGGCGCCAAGTGTATTTCGAAAATACGCTTGGCTCCGCCCCTTCGCGGAGCCGGCCCCGAAGATGACCGCCCATCGATTTGGCATGCGCCGTTCGATTATGCCTCTCTAAGGGGCCTTTTACCAAATTGCAGTAAAAGATGACCCATGGTGACGCTGGTGCACAGGATTGCCAGACACCAAGGCCATCTTTTACCACCACTGGTAAAAGGGTTGTTTTTTTTTTTAAGGGCAGTAAATGGACGTGTGGTAATTAAAAATTGCTATGTGGCCATTTACTGCTGGAACCCTTACTGCCTCCTAGTTAGGATGCAATGAGTGCTCGGGCGCGCTAATCCGGCGGTAACAGGGCAGCACATGGCACTCCCTGATTACCACCATGCTAGAAAAAATTTTAAAAGTTTCTTAGAGCCAGACACAGCACACACCGGACACCAGAACTACCGCCGGGCTCCTGAGCGAGCCTGGTGCTGGGCCGATGTTCCGTGTGGAAACCTGATGGTAGCTCTAACACAAGGTGCCCTGGTCTTTGTACTTTTTGAAAGAGTAAAAAAAAAAATTGATTGACTTCTGCCCATTCTACACCATTCAGAACTTTGTAGACCTCACTCATATCTCCTCTCATCTGTCTCTTTTCCAGGCTGAAAAGCCCTAACCTCTTTAGCTTTTCCTCATAGGAGAGGCGTTCCATGCCCTTTATCATTTTGGTTGCTCTTTTTTGAACCTTTGCTAATTTCGCTATTTCTTTTTTGAGATACAGCAACCAGAACTGAACGCAATACTCAGGGAAGGTCACACCATAGAGCGATACAGAGTCTTATAGTATTCTTGGTCTTACTTGCCATCCCTTTCCTAATAAAACTTTGAGCGCCATTTGTAGAATTTTCCCCTAAGCATCAAAATGCAGTGAAAAGATTATTCATTTAGCGGAGAATTCATCATAGTAACATAGTAACATAGTAGATGACGGCAGAAAAAGACCTGCATGGTCCATCCAGTCTGCCCAAGACAAACTCATATGTGTATACCTTACCTTGAATTTGTACCTGTCCTTTTCAGGGCACAGACCATATAAGTCTGCCCAGCAGTATTTCCCGCCTCCCAACCACCACCACCTCTTCCCCCCAACTGCTCTGCCACCCAATTTCAGCTAAGCTTCTGAGGATCCATTCCTTCTGCACAGGATTCCTCTATGCATATCCCACGCATGTGTTTGGGCCTTGGCGTGGGGAAGGACAAGGGGAAGGACAGTCCCTGCTCAAGAGAGCTGGCGTGGGTGTTAGTTCCTTAGGCCCCCTTTTACCAAGCTGCAGCAAAAGGGGGGGGGGGCTGCATTGGCGTTGGCGCGTGTTTTATACATATGGCGAGGCCCTCTTTTACCACAGCTGGTAAAAGGGCCGGTCTCACTTTCCTGCAGGAAATGGCTGAGTGGCAAGTAAAGCACTTGCCGCTCGGCCATTTCAAGGGGGGGGGGGCCTTACCGCCATTGAGGTGGCGGTAAGGGCTCCGACGCTAACCCGGTGGTAACTGGGCAACACGCGGCACTGCCTGATTACCGCCGGGTATTATCCGGTGCTACAAATTTGCATAGCGCTGGAAATGACGGCACAGTAGGGGGGAACTACCGCCGGGCTGCTGCGTTAGCCCAGCGATACTTCCTAAATAGCGAGCGGTAAGCCCATATTGGGTTTACTGCTGCTTAGTAAAAGGAGCCCTTAATGCCCACTACATGCTAAGAAGCCCATTTTATGCCTATGGGCTTTTTAGCATTTAGTGTGCATTAAGGTCCTAACGCTTTCACAAAGGCCCTAACACTCCTTGATGAATTCCCCCTTTATTCTATTTATTTTGAGAGTTTCTTATGCCGCCTTTTAAAAAAAGTATCAAGGCAGTTTATACAAGAGAAAATCCAAATCAGAACAAGGACAGGACACAAGAGGATGGAGGGTGCATAGGACAACAAAAGTGACCTAGGTGGCATCGTCATCATTAATCAGAACACAAGAGGGGGGACAGTAGAAAAAGATATGTCCACTTTTGGGGGTAAGCTGAATGGAGGCATGGCTTGAAGAGGAGAAATCCTGGGGGAGGGGACTACCATTGAGTGAGTGCTGGGTGTGTGAGCCGGGGGGGGGGGGGCAAGCTTCCTGTTCAGTGGTACTATAGTTGGAGTGCTTGCTGTCAAGGGCAGACCATTAGGATGGCCATCAGGGGGGGCTGTTGGGATGAGCCTAGAGGGTGGGGAGTTGGAGGTTGCCATGGGAGGGTTGCTGATTCACAGGGAGGCAATACCATGTGGAGGGGGTGCTGCTACTTTCAGGGGTTGGTAAGGGAATGGATAGCAGAGAGGGTGATCATGGGGTCTGGACATTTGAGGGGGAGGTCAGAATCTCTCTGAGTAAACTCAAGCTTCCAAAAAGGCATGGAGGAGTGAAATTTCCTGATCTCCTGCTTTATCACAAGCCTTCATTATGCGGCAGGGCATGGAATGGATCGCTCCTGTAAATGTTACTTGCCCGCCCAGATGGTTAACCTTTGACCAAGCCCTTATTAACCCGTTAGAGCATTCCCATATAATTGGCATGTGCCTTACCAAGAGCATTGTTTCTAATCCAATAATTAACACTGCCTATAAATTAATGGTATCCTTAGATAAATCGATGGATATCCCTTGGTCTGATACGCCACTCACCCCTATATGGAATAACCCTAACCTTAAAATTGGCAATAAGCAAGTTTCGTGGGCTCAGTGGCAGCATATAGGAATTTGGTCCTTAAAAGATATGATCCACATGAGTAAAACATAGTAACATAGTAGATGACGGCAGAAAAAGATCTGCACTGTCCATCCAGTCTGCCCAACAAGATAAACTCATATGTGCTGCTTTTTGTGTATACCTTGATTTGTACCTGTCCTCTTCAGGGCACAGACCGTATAAGTCTGCCCAGCACTATCCCCGCCTCCCACCACCGGCTCTGGCACAGACCGTATAAGTCTGCCCAGCACTATCCCCGCCTCCCAACCACCAGCTCTGCCTCCCACCATCGGCTCTGGCACAGACCATATAAGTCTGCCCAGCACTATCCCGCCTCCCAACCACCAGCCCCGCCTCCCACCACCGGCTCTGGCACAGACCGTATAAGTCTGCCCAGCACTATCCCCGCCTCCCAACCACCAGCCCCGCCTCCCACCACTGGCTCTGGCACAGACCGTATAAGTCTGCCCAGCACTATCCCCGCCTCCCAACCACCAGCCCCGCCTCCCACCACTGGCTCTGGCACAGACCGTATAAGTCTGCCCAGCACTATCCCCGCCTCCCAACCACCAGCCCTGCCTCCCACCACCGGCTCTGCCACCCAATCTCGGCTAAGCTCCTGAGGATCCATTCCTTCTGACAGACGTGGAAAACTTTCTCAGAATCTGAAAACAGAATTTGCACTATCAGACACCCAATTTTACCAACGGCTTCAGATTAGCTCTGTGTTAAAAAAGAAAATTAAAGGTAGATTACAAACACAGTTCCTGACCCAAACCCCAGAGCTTATAGATTTTAATTTGAACCTTCAGCATACAGGTCAAGCTGCTTCCCACATTTGCAAAATACCTTCTTAGCAAACCCTGCACTAAATGTACAGGATTACGTAGATGTTGGGAGGAAGACATACAGCATCCTATATCCGATAAACTGTGGGAACAGCTTTGGAAGTCCCTCTTCAGACGCTCCAACTCTTCTACTACTACACAGTCTATGTATTTCTTTATGCATAGATCTCCATGGACGCCATATAAGTTACATGTTATCGCTCCCGTTACATGTTATCGCTCCCTCTAACCCTAGTGTATTCTGGTCTTGCCAGTCTCAAGTGGGTAATAGAAACAACTCTTTTAAATGCCACTGCTCCCTCTAACCCTAGTGTATGCTGGTCTTGCCAGTCTCAAGTGGGCAATAGAAACAACTCTTTTAAATGCCACTGCTCCCTCTAACCCTAGTGTATTCTGGTCTTGCCAGTCTCAAGTGGGTAATAGAAACAACTCTTTTAAATGCCACTGCTCCCTCTAACCCTAGTGTATGCTGGTCTTGCCAGTCTCAAGTGGGCAATAGAAACAACTCTTTTAAATGCCACTGCTCCCTCTAACCCTAGTGTATGCTGGTCTTGCCAGTCTCAAGTGGGCAATAGAAACAACTCTTTTAAATGCCACTGCTCCCTCTAACCCTAGTGTATGCTGGTCTTGCCAGTCTCAAGTGGGTAATAGAAACAACTCTTTTAAATGCCACTGCTCCCTCTAACCCTAGTGTATGTTGGTCTTGCCAGTCTCAAGTGGGCAATAGAAACAACTCTTTTAAATGCCACTGCTCCCTCTAACTCTAGTGTATGCTGGTCTTGCTAGTCTCAAGTGGGCAATAAAAACAACTCTTTTAAATGCCACTGCTCCCTCTAACCCTAGTGTATGCTGGTCTTGCCAGTCTCAAGTGGGCAATAGAAACAACTCTTTTAAATGCCACTGCTCCCTCTAACTCTAGTGTATGCTGGTCTTGCCAGTCTCAAGTGGGCAATAGAAACAACTCTTTTAAATGCCACTGCTCCCTCTAACCCTAGTGTATGCTGGTCTTGCCAGTCTCAAGTGGGCAATAGAAACAACTCTTTTAAATGCCACTGCTCCCTCTAACCCTAGTGTATGCTGGTCTTGCCAGTCTCAAGTAGGTAATAGAAACAACTCTTTTAAATGCCACTATAAGCGAGGAATTTTGCATATCTTTAGCCATGTTAAGGAAAAATAATATTCAGACAGTCTGTTTACATGGGTGAATCACTATCTACCCACGTAAATGACTTTCAAAATTGTCCTCCCAATGATGTAGCAATGAAATGGGAGAAAACAACGAGAAATGGGAAACGAAGCGTCACATAAAGGGCATTAAAACTTGTGAGGGTGAGGGGCACCTTCACGCGAATGCCTTTGTACATGGAAGGGGAGAGAGAAGAGAAGGATGGGAAAGAATATAGAAAGATGTGGGAAGAGAGAGAGAGAGAAAGAAAAAAAAAAGAAGTTTTAGGGAAAAATAAGGAAGGGAAAGGAAAAGGCTCAACTCCTGCAGACCAGAGTCGTGTGGCTGTCACCAGCAGCTGAGTGAATACATGTGCTGATGATGTACATATGCACTGTGCAGGAGGCTCCTTAGAGTTTGGCAGGATCAGTCGAAATTCCAGGGGAAGGGGTTTAGGTCATATATGCAGCTTCTGCAAAAGGCACTTCTCCCACACATTCCAAATATTTTTTTTCTGTCACCTGTTGAATAGCTGGAAAATAAGGTCAAATATATTT
>NC_044033.1:22627779-22757170 GCF_901765095.1 Microcaecilia unicolor | reverse complement strand
ACAGTGCAGATCTTTTTCTGCCGTCATTACTATGTTACTATGTTTTACTCATGTGGATCATATCTTTTAAGGACCAAATTCCTATATGCTGCCACTGAGCCCACGAAACTTGCTTATTGCCTATTTTAAAGTTAGGGTTATTCCATATAGGGGTGAGTGGCGTATCAGACCAAGGGATATCCATCGATTTATCTAAGGATACCATTAATTTATAGGCAGTGTTAATTATCGGATTAGAAACAATGCTCTTGGTTAAAGCGCATGCCAATTATATGGGAATGCTCAACGGGTCGATAACGGCCTTGTTCAAAGGTTAACCATCTGGGTGGGCAAGTAACATTTACAGGAACGATCCATTCCATTGCCCTGCCACATAATGAAGGCTTGTGGTAAGCAGGAGATCAGGAAATTTCACTCCTCCATGCCTTTATGCAAGCTTGAGTTTACTCAGAGAGATTCTGACCTCCCCTCAATGTTCAGCCCCCTTGATCACCCTCTCTGCTATCCATTCCCTTACCAACCCTGAAAGTAGCAGCACCCCTCCACATGGTATTGCCTCCCTGTGAATCAGCAACCCTCCCATGGCAACCTCCAACTCCCCACCTCTAGGCTCATCCCAACAGCCCCCCCTGATGGCCATCCTAATGGTCTGCCCTTGACAGCAAGCACTCCAACTATAGTACCGTTGAACTCACTCAATGGTAGTCCCCTCCCCCAGGATTTCTCCTCTTCAAGCCATGCCTCTATTCAGCTTACCCCCACAAGTGGACATATCTTTTTCTACTGTCCCCCCTCTTGTGTTCTGATTAATGATGACGATGCCACCTAGGTCGCTTTTGTTGTCCTATGCACCCTCCATCCTCTTGTGTCCTGTCTGTTCTTGTTCTGATTTGGATTTTCTCTTGTATAAACTGCCTTGATGCTTTTTTTTTTTAAGGCGGCATAAGAAACTCTCAAAATAAATAGAATAAAGCCATATGAAGAAAGACTAAGGAGGCTAGGGCTTTCAGCTTGGAGAAGAGACGGCCTAAGGGGAGACATGATAGAGGTATATAAAATAATGAGTGGAGTGGAACAGGTGGATGTGAAGCGTCTGTTCACGCTTTCCAAAAATACTAGGACTAGGGGGCATGCAATGAAACTACAGTGTAGTAAATTTAAAACAAATAGGAGAAAGGGTTTCTTCACCCAACGCATAATTAAACTCTGGAATTTGTTGCCGGAGAACGTGGTGGAGGTGGTTAGCAGAGTTTAAAAGGGGTTAGATGGTTTCCTAAAGGACAAGTCCATAAACCACTACTAAATGGACTTGGTAAAAATCCCACAATTCCAGGAATAACATGTATAGAATGTTTGTACGTTTGGGAAGCTTGCCAGGTGCACTTTTGTGTGGGAAATCTTGCCTGACCAATTTACTTCAATTCTTTGAAGGAGTAAACAACATGTGGACAAAGGGGAGCCGGTTGATATTGTGTATCTGGATTTCAAAAGGCGTTTGACAAGGTACCTCATGAAGGCTACAGAGGAAATTGGAGGGTCATGGGATAGGAGGAAATGTCCTATTGTGATTAAAAATGGTTGAAGGATAGGAAACAGAGTGGGGGGGGGGGGTTAAATGGTCAGTATTCACAATGGAGAAGGTAGTTAGTGGGGTTCCTCAGGGGTCTGTGCTAGGACCACTGCTTTTTAATATATTTATAAATGATTTAGAGATGGGAGTAACTAGCAAGGTAATTAAATTTGCTGATGACACAAAGTTATTCAAAGTTGTTAAATCGCGACAGGATTGTGAAAAATTACAAGAGGACCTTACGAGACTGGGAGACTGGGCGGCTAAATGGCAGATGACATTTAATGTGAGCAAGTGCAAGGTAATGCATGTGGGAAAAAAGAACCCGAATTATAGCTACGTCATGCAAGGTTCCACGTTAGGAGTTACGGACCAAGAAAGGGATCTGGGTGTCGTCGTCGATAACACACCGAAAACCTTCTGCTCAGTGTGCTGCTGCGGCTAGGAAAGCGAATAGAATGTTGGGTATATTAGGAAAGGTATGGAAAACAGGTTGTGAGGATGTTATAATGCCGTTGTATCGCTCCATGGTGCCGACCGCACCCTTGAGTATTGTGTTTCAATTCTGGTCGCCGCATCTCAAGAAAGATATAGTAGAATTGGAAAAGGTGCAGCAAAGGGCGACTAAAATGATAGCGGGGATGGGACGACTTCCCTATGAAGAAAGGACTAAGGAGGCTAGGGATATTCAGCTTGGAGAAGAGATGGCTGAGGGGAGACATGATAGAGGTATATAAAATAATGAGTGGAGTGGAACAGGTGGATGTTGAAGCGTCTGTTCACGCTTTCCAAAAATACTCGGATAGGGGGCATGCGATTTTAAACTACAGTGTAGTACATTTAAAACAAATCGGAGAAATTTTTCTTCACCAATGTGTAATTAAACTCTGGAATTCATTGCCGGAAAATGTGGTGAAGGCGGTTAGCTTAGCAGAGTTTAAAAAGGGGTTGGCCGGTTTTCCTCAAGGACAAGTCCCATAAACCGCTACTAAACGGACTTGGAAAAATCCACAATTCCAGGAAACATGTATTAGAATGTTTGTACTGTTGGGAAGCTTGCCAGGTGCCCTTGGCCTGGATTGGCCGTTGTCATGGACAAGATGCTGGGCTCGATGGACCTTGGTCTTTTCCAATATGGCATACTTATGTACTTAGTACTTAGCCAACAAACTGATAAAGGGCACTGGAACGCTCTCCTATGAGGAAAAACTACGGAGGTCTGGCTTTTCAGCCTGGAAAAGGACAGATGAGAGGAGATATGAGTGAGGTCTACAAAGTTCTGAATGGTGTAGAATGGGCAGAAGTAAATCAAATTTTTTTTTTTACTCTTTCAAAAAGTACAAAGACCAGGGCCCTTGTGTTAGGCTACCCATCAGGTTCCACACGGAAATCGGCCCAGCACAGGCTCGCTCAGAAGGCCCGGCGGTTGGTAGTTCTGTGGTGTCCGGTGTGCGCTGTGTCTGGCTCTAAGAAACTTTAAAATTTTTCTAGCATGGGGGGGGGGAAGGGGGGTGCCTGTTGGTAATCAGGGAGTACCAAATCCCAAACATAGAACAGGAAAGTTCTCTACGATGACGAATCAACAGAAGGCAAAAGTAGAGACTAATAGACGATTCACCACTGGAGTCCAACAGTCTCCAGTGGTGAATCGTCTATTAGTCTCTACTTTTGCCTTCGGTAATAAGGGCAGTGCCATGTGCTGCCCTGTACCGCCGGATTAGCGCGCCCGAGCACTCATTGCATCCTAACTAGGACGGCAGTAAGGGTTCCAGCAGTAAATGGCCACATAGCAATTTTTAATTACCACACGTCCATTTACTGCCCTTAAAAAAAAAACCCTTTTACCAGTGTTGGTACAAGATGGCCTTGGTGTCTGGCAATCCTGCGCACCAGCGTCACCATGGGTCATCTTTTACTGCAATTGGAAAAAGGCCCCTTAGAGAGGCATAATCGAACGGCGCATGCCAAATCTTCTTCGCCGGAGTTAGATAAGATGGCCGACTCTGATTTTCAGTCATAATGGAAACCGGAGTCGGCCATCTCAAATCCGGCGAAATGTAAGGCATTTGGGCATGGGAGAAGCCAGCATTTGTAGTGCACTGGCCCCCCTGACATGCCAGGACACCAACCGGGGACCCTAGGGGGCACTTAAAAAATTAATTAAAAAAAAAAAAATTAGCTTCCAGGTGCATAGCACCCTTCCCTTGTGTGCTGAGCCCCCCCAAATCCCCCCCCCCCAAATCCCACTCCCCACAACTCTACACTATTACCATAGCTCTTATGGGTGAAGGGGGCACCTAGATGTGGGTACAGTGGGTTTTGGGGGGGGCGTTGGAGGGCTCCCATTTACCACCACAAGTGTAACAGGTGGGGGGGGGGGGGGGGCCTGGGTCCACCTGCCTCAAGTGCACTGCACCCACTACAAACTGCTCCAGGGACCTGCATATTGCTGTCAGGGAGCTGGGTATGACATTTGAGGCTGGCATAGAGGCTGGCAAAAAATGTCTGATTTTTGTTTTGAGTGTGGGAGGGGGGTGGTGACCACTGGGGGAGTAAAGGGAGGTGATCCCCGCTTCCCTCCGGTGGTCACCTGGTCAGTTGGGGCACTTTTTTAGGACTTGGACCTTAAAAAAAGGGTCCAAATAAAACGGACCAAATTCTCCTGGCGGCCGGCTTTTTTTTTTTCGTTATCGGGCGAAGCCGGTCATCTTAACGCACGCCCCCGTCCCACCTTCGCTACCATGCCAACATGCCCCCTTTCAACTTTCGCCGGCTCTGCGACAGAAAGCAGTTGAAGCCGATTATACCGATTTGGCCGGCTTCAGGGGATTGCCGGCGATCTCCCGATTTGTGTTGGAAGATCGCAGCGATCTCTTTCTGAAATAAGCCTGTTAGTGCAGAAAAGCTATAGCATGTAACTGCAAGGGGGGGCATGTACAGGGTGACGCAAAAAAAAAGTAACCCCCTAGAGTTTTTTGCTGTTTTCTTATCAACCACTTGGAATTTCAATACAAAATTTTACAGTTTTATTTGTTGTTACTATCTACATTTATGTACCAAGTAGAATGAGATCATCTTTAAACATGGCAAAGTTAAAGACTTTTTAGCGTGACCCCCCCCCCCCCCCAGCAATTTTCATGGTTTCAAAAATGTTTGCACTGTAAAACTACCATTATTTTAAAAAAAAAAGGGGGTAACTGGCTTACTGTTCATGATGTCACAGTGATATAGACTTTAATAAATAATAATTTGAATAATTTGCTTTTGATTGTATGATAATTTATGGATGAACAAGGTTTTGGAGCAAATGCGCTGGTGGCTATGTAATCATTTTTTTGTTTTGTTTTGTTACATTTGTACCCCGCACTTTCCCACTCATGGCAGGCTCAATGCGGCTTACATGGGGCAATGGAGGGTTAAGTGACTTGCCCAGAGTCACAAGGAGCTGCCTGTGCCTGAAGTGGGAATCGAACTCAGTTCCTCAGGACCAAAGTCCACCACCCTAACCACTAGGCCACTCCTCCACTCCAAATTTGCTGGACCTAAACCCCTTGGATTATCATGTCTGCGGATCCTTACCACAGGCTCCACCCAAGGCTGCAAAAAATCACTAAACTCAAGGAAGTGCTGCAGGTGATCTGGGACCAGGGCTGGCCCAAGGCAAGATGCCGCCTGAGGGAGAGCTAACATGCCGCCCCCTCGGGCGGAGTTTACCTCGTCATGTTCCAAACCTGGCAGCGATTCCTATACTCTGCCTTGCCGCCGGCACCCGCTTTTTCCCTTTATTGCGGCTGCCTAAGTCTCTGACGAAACAGGAAATTACATCAGAGAGAAGGTCGCAATAAAGGGAAGAGGCGGGTGCTGGTGGCAGGGCGGCATATGGGAATCCCTTCCACTGCTGGGCTTGGAACGTGATGAGGTAAAACACTGCAAGGGGGTGATGCTGCTTCACGAGATGCCATTCCTGAAGAGTGCCGCCTGAGGCCCCCGTCTCAGATGGCCTAATGATCAGGCCCCCGCTGTCTGGGACAGCCTGCAACACAGGGACTGATAGACAAGACTGTTAAGAATTTCCCAAAGTGACTGAAGTACTGTGTTAAAGCTGGGGGGTGGACACTTTGAGCATTCACAGTGACTGTGAAATTCCGACACATTGCTAATTGCATTGTTTGATTGATGTTATTGTACTGTGTTTTAGCTCGAACATTTTTAACACACAAAAATCGCTAGGTAGTAACACTAAAATGTCAGTAACATCAATATAGCTTAAGATAATTAAATGTTGTTTAATAGTAATACGTAAGTATGATGACTAAATAAGTACCTAAAATTTCTCATTGAAATTCAAAGCGGTTGCTGAGAAAACTGCAAAAAACTGTAGGCGGTTACTTTTTTTTGCCTCACCCTATATGTGGGAGGGGCATGACAGGTCACGGGCGTGTCCAGCACCTATACGCTAAGATTCTAGAACACTGTTATTTACATGCGCAACTGCGGCATTAGTTGTGGTCATTTACAGCCATTGCCATGGCGTTAGCAGCCTCGTTTAAATGTAATGCTAGTACTCTAGGTTGACAATGAAATGAAACGTTGCAATTAAATGCCATATTTTTGTTTCTAAGCTAGACCTGCTTTATATGGGAAAGTGAGCAGTGTTCTTTTTATTTTGTTTTGGACAGACCATTTCCTTCTGTTCCTTTGGGCTTCCACCTCTGTTGGAACTGTGGCTGGGAGCCAGCTCCACAAGCCTTCATTCACAACTGTCCATTGATCTTTTCCTTCCTGTTTTCTATCCCTTTCCAACTGATCTAGCCTAGTCATCACAGCAAAAGTCTTCCTGTAGCTCTTTAAGTGTTCTCGGAAGGAATCCCAGCAGGGCTCAGAGCCTTGTTTGCTTTTTAATTTTACTCTTACACTGAAGAGTAACTCCCCACTAGAGAGCTGCACGGCTTCCGTCCCCGCGGGAATCCCGCGGAACCCGTGGGATTCCCGCGGGGACGGAGGCAGTTCCTGCGGGGTTCCCGCGGGGATGGAACCAGTTCTGCGGGGTTCCCGTGGGGACGAGAGCAGTTCTGCGGGGTTCCCGCGGGGATGGAACCAGTTCTGTGGGCTTCCCATGGAAGTGTAAGCTGCACCTGCACCAGCCTCTCATCTACCGAATACCAATTTATTTGAGTGCTGTCTCCTTCTCCTCTTCTTCCTTGCTTTAATAGCATAAATGTGGAAAGTCTTCCATTAAGGAGGTGGTAGAGTCACAAATGATGACGGAATTCAAAAAGGCGTGCTAACCTTAAATGGCTGCATGTGTGTGGATATGTCAAGTGACACTTAGATGGCGACTCTGGCTGTGATGAACTAGAGCTGATACCTGGCAGACTTGTATGATCTGTGTCTCATACATGGCAATCTGGTGTAGGATGGGCTGGAAAGGGCTTAGGCAGCAACTTCAGTGGCTGGAACATGAGGACAGTGCTGGACAGACTTTTATGGTCTGTGTCCCACAAATGAGAACATGAATAGGCTGGAGTGGGCTTCGATGGCAACTCCAGCAGTTGGAACATAAGGTTGGGGCCAGATAGACTTCTGTGGTCTTTGTTCCAGAAACACGAAAGAAAGACCATAATCAAGTATATAATATCACACTTGTTGATTTAATGATGAATTGATCATGAGTGTGACTATTGGGCAGAGTGGATGGACCATTCAGGTCTATTTGCTGTCACTTACTATGTTACTATTAATCCTCTTTGCTCCCAGGCTGGTGCACAGACCTCAGCTCTGACACAGGCACAAGAATCAGATGTCACCTGACCTACTGGCGCGTGCATGTGGCGACCTCTCAGCACACACTGCCAGTGAATCAGAGACAAATCTTACATGTGCGCACCAGAGTGTTCCAAGTTCCTACTTCCGTTCCTTCCTTGCCTACAGTGCTGTGGCTCAAATCCAGAGAGAGACTGCGGGAGCTGACTGGAACTTTCTTTTATGTACTATTAAATTCTTATGGGATGGGTGGGGATGGGTTAAATTCTTGCGGGGACGGGTTGGGATGGGTTTAAATTCTTACGGGGATGGGTGGGGATGGGTAAGATTCCAGTGGGGATGGGTGGGGACGGGTAAGATTCCAGCAGGGACGGGTGGGGATGGGTAAGATTTCTGTCCCCGTGCAACTCTCTACTCCCCACAGACCCTTATATCCTAGATTTTTGTCCTTGGTCCATCATATGACTTCCTCTTCAGTAAATCAGGCCTTCCCTTTGAATGTTATTTATGCTGCTTTGCTGGGGTAGAGACTGAAAAGATTGTAAACTCTTCAAATGCAGTGATAATATTATTGGACAGTAACAGGCTTATTTTCGAAAGGGATCGCCGGCGATCTTCCGACACAAATCGGGAGATCGCCGGCGATCTCTCAATCCCGGCCAAATCAGTATTATCGAAAGCCGATTTTGGCCGGCCCCAGTTGCTTTTTCGTTGCGGTGCCGACCAACCTTCAAGGGGGCGTGTAGGTAGGGTAGCGAAGGCGGGAAGGGGGTGGGGCGGGGTTATGAGATGGCCGGCTTCACCTTATTATGAAAAAAAAAGAGGCCGGCTCGAATGAGCATTTCGCCGGCTGGACTTGGTCCATGTATTTTTAGGACCAAGTCCTAAAAAAGAGCCCCAACTGACCAGATGAGCACCGGAGGGAAGCGGGGATCACCTCCCTTTACTCCCCCAGTGGTCACCAACCCCCTCCCACACCCACACCCACACAAAATTTAAACATTCTTTGCCAGCCTGTATGCCAGCCTCAAATGTCATACCCAGCTCCCTGGCAGCAGTATGCAGGTCCCTGGAGCAGTTTTTAGTAGGTGCACTGCACTTCAGGCAGGTGAGCCCAGGCCCATCCCCCCCACACCTGTTACACTTGTGGTGGTTAATGTTGAGCCCTCCAAAAACCCACTGTACCCACATGTAGGTGCCCCCCTTCACCCCTTAGGGCTATGGTAATGGTGTAGACTTGTGGGCAGTGAGTTTTGGGGGGGATTTGGGGGGCTCAGCACACAAGGAAGGTGCTATGCACCTGGAAGCTAATTTTGTTTTGTTTTTACAGATTTTTAATGTGCCCCCTAGGGTGCTCGGTTGGTGTCCTGGCATGTCAGGGGGGCCAGTGCACTACAAATGCTGGCTCCTCCCATGGCCAAATGCCTTGCATTTCGCCGGGTTTGAGATGGCCGGGTCCGGTTTCCATTATGGCTGAAAATCAGAGCCGGCCATCTCATCTGAAACCAGAGATCCGCCGGCGATTCTGTTACAACCTGGTGAGCGATTTGGCCGGCGCCAAGCATATTTTGAAAATACGCTTGGCCCCACCCTCTTACTGCACCGGCCCCGAAGATGGCCGGCCATCGATTTCGCCGGCGCCGTTCAATTATGCCCTTCTAAGGGGCCCTTTTACTAAGTGTCAGTATGGAGTTACCGCCCAGATCTTGCGGTAATTTCAATTTTTGATGCACATTCTACGCCCATAGACGATTACTGCACGGTTAAAGCGTGAGATCTTACCACTAAGTCAATGGCTGGTGGTAAGGTCTTGGACCCAATTTTGATTTTGCCGCACATCTGTTTTTGGCAAAAAATTTAAAAAGCCTTTTTTACAGGTGCGCTGAAAAAATGGATCTGCACACGCCGAAAACATGCACCTACACTAGCACAGCCCATTTTTTCGGCGCATCTTAGTAAAAGGGCCCCTTAGTATAAGTCTGATCATTTAACTCCGGAGTTCATGCAATACTCACTTTGTAGCTGTTAAATTTAGGATTTCTTTTAAGGTATAGACGTAGCACATAGGGCTTATTATAAATTACAGTGATCTTATACCTTATATGCCAGGTACAGTACGCAGATTCTTACAAGACTTTAGAATGGTGAGTCCGTCCAGGGTAAGAATAAATAGTATCGGACAAGAGAGAGAGAGCTTTCTCCTGTCTTGCTCCGCAATTATGGAATGACATTCTGAAAATATTTGATCTGAAGTAATTTTGGGGAAATTAAATCAATGCTTAAAACTTATTCTTGTCAGGCTTTTTATCTTGTTAATGATTTGGAAAGTGAGGATTTACTGAGTCTATTGCAATTAGGAAGATACAGTGGAATGAAATTTTTTATAGGAGTTCTATTCTATTATATGATAATTGTATTTTATGTATTTGTTAACCACCTTGATCTTCCTAATGAGATATTGCACTCTCCAGTCACCCAGCTCTGAGCTACTTCTACCTGTTCAACTATTTTCTCACCTCTGCAATAAAGCTGCCTCTCTTCAGATTTCTACCTCCAACCACTGATTACAGTTCTCAGAATGACAGAGTCTCTGTGCCCTGGGGCATCACTTCTGAACATCTGACTGTGAGTAAATTATCTGTGTTTATTCAATAAAGGAAACTTCAGAAAATAAAGAGACTTCAGGTGTGTCTGGTGTGCCAAGGTTATACTTCAAGATATTGAGACTTACAGTTAACAAGTCTTAAGAGGCTTGACAGCATACGCTATAACAGTGTCACTAAATTTGGGTGCGAGCATTACATCTGTCAAAGGCTGGTGTAAATGCTGGCGCCCAACTGATGATAGGTGCACAAATGCAGGTATTCTATAACTGTTACGTTCCTCACCTGTAGTGCGGTTCGCCTCCGAGCGCTTTCTCAGTAGCGATGGCCGGCCATGCTGGCGGTCGGCACCGGCTATGCTCAGCCCGGTCTCGATGGCCGGCCATGCGAATGGCGGCGTCGGTCATGTTCAGTCTGGTCTCGATGGCCGGCCATGCTGAAGCGGCGGGGTGGCCGGTCAGGTTAGCTATTGGCATCTGTCAGGCTCACTTCGATATCATAGCGGCCATTTTGGTTCGGCCCTGGAGGCGGCCACGTGGACTGTCGGCGTCCAGGAGGTGGGGTTTCCTTCCGGCACGGATCTTTCACCTCGCCTGGTTGTGCGGATTGGCTGTCTCTCGCTGCTGCTCCACCCCTCTCCAGCAGCCAACCAACCCAGGATCGTTCTCTCCAGCTGACTGGAGTTACTGCCGATGAGGGGACTATTTAAGAGCCACAGTCTCCTTCATACTTTGCTTCAGCTTCTATCGTTATAGAGGTTTGTGCTTGTGATTGAGAGTTCTGCTGTTCTACTTGCTGTCTGCCCTGATGATTGGATGGACCTGATTATTCTTGTTCTGCTGCTGCCCTGACTCTCAGATTGGACCTGATATTCTCGTTCTACTGCCTGCCCTGACTCTTGGATTGGACCTGACTATTCCCTGTTCTGCTGCCTGCCTGACTCTAGGATTGGACTGACTATTCTCTGGTTTGCTGCCTGCCCTGACTCTTGGATTGGACCTGACTATTCTCAGCTTCGCTGCTGCCATGGCTGGTGGCTGTGTGACCCTGCTCGTATCCAGAATGGGGGCTCAACTCCCGGGGAACGGTGGTCGCTTCCCAGGTGAAGCTAGGGGTTGTCCGGCTGCCTGACCAAGTACGGCGCTCCTCTTCAGTCCACCATGCTCTGTCAAGGCACAAGGGCTCACAATCGCAGTATCGCAGGAATCGTAACAATAACATCATGCCTAATTTCTGGGAATGCCCCTGATCTGCCCATGCCCCTCCCATGGCCACACCCCTAGGGAGTTGAAATTTATGTGGGCTTCCAATTTCTGCAAATTAAGTTTTAACTCTAATGATTGTTAATGCCTAATTTACTAATTTACGTGTAGATCTGGGAATCAGTGCAAGAATTTGGGCGACCAATACAGAATCCAGGAGTAAATACGTGCATGTGTAATCTACGTATATACCTGTATATTTTATAAAATATTTATGCACACCATGATTCTGTCTCACTGGACATTCGGGAATGCCTACACAAAATCTGCATAAAAGTACATGCAATCTTTGGGTGCACATGTATTTTTTTTTTGCATATGTGGTTAACTGACTATACAGTGTTATAAAAGAACTTTTTCTTGTGCAAAACAGGATTTGCATGCAGAGAAACCCTTATAAAATGACCCCCTTAAAATCCTATTTTAAATGAAGACCGGGTTAGAAAGACATTGAAAGAATGCTTCTGTCTTTCTGTGAAGCAGCTTTATTCGAACTCCAGCCATTTAAGAAAAATATAAAAATGTTTAAATGTCTTGTGAATGAGTCACGGAGCAATTTTGGATCTGCTTGCTGGCATTGCAAAGCATCCATTGTAGGAAAAGGATTTCCTGATGTTGAAAAAAAAAAGGACTATTGAATCATTTTCTCATGATAAGTGACTTTTCATTAATAAATGCCTTTGCCATAAAAATGTTTTATTTTAATTTCAGCTTTGTTGGATTTTGTGGTCCATTGTTGCAGTCGCTTTTGCTTCATCGGGAAATGTTCTCATGGGAACAGGCTCAGTGTTCATACCTCTAAACACTGCTGTAATTGTCAGAACACTAGGCAATCTGAAAAATAAATTAATATGACAGCAATATAATCTTTAGTTTGTAGAACCCAATCTTATATGTGGTGGCTAAAAAATTGGCACTGAAAAAACCCTCGCTTAGTGCTATACCAGGGGTTCCCAGACTTTTTCAGTTCGCAGCACACCCCCGGCCACATGGGTCTTTGTGGAACCTCCCACATCCAAATGGGTCTCCACACCCCCCCGCCACATGGGTCCCCCCCCCCCGCTAGATAGCTCTCCCTTTCCCTGCAGCCCCCTCCTCTCACACCAGCACACCTTCCCCAGATCCAGCATCGCTCCTACTTTCCTACTACTACTACTTATCATTTCTAAAGCGCTACTAGACGTACACAACGCTGCACACTTGAACATGAAGAGACAGTCCCTGCTCCACAGAGCTTACAATCTAATTAGGACAGACGAACAGGACAAATAAGAAATAAAGACAAAGAGAAGCAAGATTCTGGAATCCCAAAGACTACTACTAGTACTTATCATTTCTACAGCGCTACTAGACGTACGCAGCGCTGTACACTTGAAAATGTAAGAGACAGTCCCTGCTCGACAGAGCTTACAATCTAATTAGGACAGACAAACAGGACAAACAAGAGATAAGGGAATATTAAAGTGAGGATGATAAAATAAGGGTTCTGAACAAGTGAATAAGGATTAGGAGTTAAAAGCAGCATCAAAAAGGTGGGCTTTTTAGCTTAGATTTGAAGACGGCCAGAGATGGAGCTTGACGTACCGGCTCAGGAAGTCTATTCCAGGCATACGGTGCAGCAAGATAAAAGGAACGGAGTCTGGAGATAGCGGTGGAGGAGAAAGGAGCAGATAAGAGAGATTTACCCAGTGAACGGATAGGAAGCCAGTGAAGTGACTTGAGAGGGCTAATATGAGCATAACGATACTGGTGGAATATTAGTCATGCAGCAGAATTTTGAACAGATTGAAGAGGAGAGAGATGGCTAAGTGGGAGACCTGTGAGAAGCAAGTTGCAATAGTCTAAGCGAGAGGTGATAAGAGTGTGGATGAGGGTTCTGGTAGTGTGCTCAGAAAGGAAAGGGCGAATTTTGCTGATATTATAGAGAAAGAAACGACAGATTTTAGCAGTCTGCTGAATATGTGCACAGAAGGAGAGGGAGGAGTCGAAGATGACCCCAAGGTTACAAGCTGATGAGACAGGAAGGATGAGAGTGTTAGCCACAAAAATAGAGAATGGGGGAGGAGGAGAGGTTGGTTTAGGGGGAAAGATGAGTAACTCAGTCTTGGTCATGTTTAGTTTCAGATGGCACTGAGACATCCAGGCAGCAATGTCAGACAGGCAGGCTGATACTTTGGCCTGGATTTCGGCTGAGATTTCTGGTGTGGAGAGGTAGATCTGGACATCCAGGATCACTGCCGCTTCCTTCTCCTTCCCCTACCGCCACTGCAGTGCTTGCAGCTTACATTTTCGGGCCGTCCACGATTCACACAGGCACTCCAATGCCTTCCCAGTCTGCCATGTCCAGCCCTCTCTGATGTAACTTCCTGTTTCGAGGGCCGGACGCGGCATAGGGAAGTCCCCACAGTGCCTGTGTGAATCGCAGATGCCCGAAAATGTAAGCTGCAGGTACTGCAGCGGCGGTGGGGGAAGAAGCAGGAAGTGGCAGAAGCTGAACCTACGGGAGGAGAAAGTAGGGAGCGATGCACCGCAGCACCCCTGAGAGTTTGCTGCAGCGCACCAGGGTGCCGCGGTGCACAGTTTTGGAACCGCTGTGCTATACTATAAAACCTCACTTTACGTTAGGTCCCTGATGGCGAACCTATGACACGCGTAGCCATTTTCGATGACACGCGGACATATGGTAACCCTACCTATGACCTGCCCATGCCCCTCCCAAGGCCACACTCCTTATGTGATCTGCGCATAAGAATTTACGTGCACCGCTTTACAGAATTTGCTCAGAAATTTGCATGCATAAATTCTAATTAGTGGCAATTAGTGACGATAACTGATTGCTAGTGGCCAATTACCAGCACTGATTGGTTTGATAAACAGTTAAGTTGTGCACGCAATTTGACTGCACGGCCAAAATTACATGCACAACTTTAGTCGCCATATATAGAATCTGGGGCATTCCTAATATCCTATTGGCTTGTCTGGTACTGTATTTTACAGATTAGTAGCTCCATGAAACCTTTTTCTTTCATTTTCTAGTTTGCATTGCCAATAAAATCTGAATCACAATAATTAATTGCCTTACTGGGTCAGATCAAAGGCCCATCTAACCCAGTATCATACTTATAACGGCAGCCAAGTCAGGTCACAAGAATCTAGCAGAATACCAAAAAGTATCAAGATTCAATGTTACCTCCCCCAGGAATGAGCAGTGGTTTTCCCTAGGTTCGCCTTAATAACAGCTTATGGACTTTATGTCCGGGGAATTGTCCAAACCTTTTTAAACCCAGCTAGGCTAACTGCTTTTACCTTGTCACGATTGTGGTCCTGACCCCTCTCAGACTGGCCTTATTTCCGGCGGTCAGCTTCTGAGCTGGCTTCTGGCAGTTCTTCCAGAGTTAGTTCTGTCTTTGTCTCTGTGTGCTGGCTGCTTCCAGCATGGCTCTGATTACTCCACTATACTGCACCTGTGTGTGTTAAGCCTCTCTGTGCTTCAGTATGCTTTCTGCCCGTGTCTTGGTTTGTGTTCCTCTCGCCCTCTGGTGGCCAGAACTGGTGGCTGCCATAGACTTTCCAGACTTTCTTTCCGGTCCGGTCCAGATATTCCAGCCCTCCAGACTTGGTTTGAAATTTGGCAGCTAGCCTCACCCGTAGCTACCTCCTGGTTCCTGCAGCGGAGTTTCAGCTGCTGATGGGTTTATTACTACCTGGAACCTTCTGAGTTTGCCTTTGCATCATCTAAGGTCCCTGGTTTGTTGGTGCTTTGTTGCACTTCTGCCTAGTCTGGTTTCTTGTATAGTTCCTTGTCTGATTCTAGTTAGTCTGTGTGTAGTTTAGCTTAGGTTTATTTGCTTGTTTCCCTAGTCTTGTTTCTGGTCTGTATTCCTTGTCTAGTTTCTGTTTGTCTGTGTCTCTTGCTTAGTGGCTGCTCTGCAGCTTTCAGTCCTGTCTCTTGTCTGTCAGTATTTGTACCCTGTTTCAGTGGCTGCGTGGCAGCTTTCAGTTCCTGTCCTTTAGCTTGTCCATTTCCTGCTTTGTTTAGTATTGTCTGTCTGTGAGTCCTAGCCCAGTTTCCTGCCTTGCTGCCCATGTATATTCTTTTCCCCTCTGACCCTCAGTCCCTGTTCAGCCTAGTTGGTATCCAATGCCTGCCATGTCCTGTAAGTCCTGCCGGCCGCCTGCACCCAGGGGCTCAACTCCTGAGGAACGGTGGTCAAGCGCAGGTGACGTCTAGCTGTTTCTGTCAGAGTTCTGCCTTGTCTCTGGTGTGGGGTGGTTTTGCCTGCCACTGCTGCTCCACGGCAGTGGCCCAAGGGCTCATGAACCTAGTTCTCTGCCTTGAAAGCCGATATACCTCTGGCAATGAATTAAGTCAACAAATATTTTCTTCTATTTTGTAACTTCCTGGCATGTTTCCTAATTTTTGTACATTTTGAAAGAGTAAAATTAATTTACATTTATAGTACTTGTCCCACTCCACTCAGGATTTTGTATGACCTCTATCATATCTCCCATCACCTATCTTTTCTCTAAGCAGAAAAGCCCTCTACCCTCTAGCCTTTCCTCATATGAGGGTTGCTCCATTCCCTTAATCATTTTGGTCGCCCTTCTCTGTACCTTTATAATTTGCTGTATTTTTTTTGAGATGCAGAGACCAAAATTGAATACACTGTTCAAGATGGAGTCACACCTGGAGTAATACAGAGGTGTTATGATATTCTTTTATTTTCTATTCCTTTCCTACAATTCCTAACATTCTGTTTACTTTTTTTAGCAGCCGCTGCACACTGAATTCAATGTATTCTTCACGATTAACCTAGATCTTTTTCCAGGGCAGTGACACCAAATATTGAACCTGCCATCATATAGTTATAATTTTGTTATTCTTTTTTTTTTTTTTTGTTACATTTGTATCCCGCGCTTTCCCACTCATGGCAGGCTCAATGCAGCTTACATGGGGCAATGGAGGGTTAAGTGACTTGCCCAGAGTCACAAGGAGCTGCCTGTGCCTGAAGTGGGAATCGAACTCAGTTCCTCAGTTCCCCAGGACCAAAGTCCACCACCCTAACCACTAGGCCACCACTCCTCTACTGTTGCTACTGTTTGAGATTCTGCATGGAATGTTGCTATTCCAACATTCCATGTAGAAGTCGGCCCTTGCAGATCACCAATGTGGCCGTGCAGGCTTCTAAATGGAGTGTTGCTAGTGGAATAGCAACATTCCATGTAGAATCTCCAATAGTAGCAACATTCCATGTAGAATCTCCAATAGTATCTATTTTATTTTTGTTACATTTGTACCCCGCACTTTCCCACTCATGGCAGGCTCAATGCAGCTTACATGGGGCAATGGAGGGTTAAGTGACTTGCCCAGAGTCACAAGGAGCTGCCTGTGCCTGAAGTGGGAATCGAACTCAGTTCCTCAGTTCCCCAGGACCAGAGTCCACCACCCTAACCACTAGGCCACTCCTCCACTCCTCAAAGTGCTTCACTTTGTACTTATCCACATTAAATTTCACCTGCCATTTGAATGACTCCAGGAGCTTCTGCCCAGGAGGGAAGGGTTAGAACAGCTGTTATAGTTGGTGATTCGATCATTAGGCATGTAGATAGGTGGGTGGCTGGTGGATGTGAGGATTGCCTGGTCACTTGACTGCCTGGTGCAAAGGTGGTGGACCTCATGCATCACCTAAATAGGATTTTAGATAGTGCCCAGTTTAGGTTGAGCATTGAATATCCAGGAGGGGCATAATCGAAAGGCGCCGGCCAAATATCTGGCCGGCCATCTTTGGGGCTGGTGCCGCAAGTGGGCGGAGCCAACCGTATTTTTGAAAAAGATGGCTGGCCATCTTTTTCTTCGCTAATATGGTTGGGCCCGGCCAAATGTCAGAGTTTGCCGGGTGTGAGATGGCCGGCATCGGTTTTCGGCCATGATAGAAAATAATGCCGGTGATCTCAAACCCGGTGAAATCCAAGTCATTTGGTCATGTGAGGAGCCAGCATTTGTAGTGCACTGGCCCCCCTGACATACCAGGACACCAACCGGGCACCCTAGGGGGCACTTCTAAAATAAAAAAAAAAAATAGCTCCCAGGTCCATAGCTCCCTTCCCTTGGTTGTTTAGCCCCCCAAATCCCCCCAAAACCCACTCCCAACAGCTCTACACCATTACCATAGCCCTAAGAAGTGAAGGGGGGCACCTACATGTGGGCACAGTGGGTTTTGGGTGGGTTTTGGAGGGCTCCCATTTACCACCACAAGTGTAACAGGTAGGAGGGGGATGGGCCTGCACCCACTAACAACTGATCCAGGGACTTGCATACTGCTATCAGGGAGCTGGGTATGACATTTGAGGCTGGCATAGAGGCTGGCAAAAAAGGTTTTTTTTTTGGGTGGGAGGGGTTGGTGACTACTGGGGGAGTAAGGGGAGGTTATCCCTGTTTCCCTCCGGTGGTCATTTGGTCAGTTGGGACTCCTTTTTGAAGCTTGGTCGTGAAAAAAAAGGTGCCAAGTAAAGCCAGCGAAATGCTCGTCAAGCCTGGCTTTTTTTCCATTATCAGGTGAAGCTGCCATGTCGTGAGCATGCCCCCGTCCTGCCCCCGTCCCGCCTTCACTACCCTACCGACACGCCCCCTTGATGTTTCGCCGGCTCCGCGACGGAAAGCAGTTGAACCCGGCCAAAATTGGCTTTCGATTACACCGATTTCGCCTGGTTCAGGAGATCGCCGGCCATCTCCCGATTTATGTCAGAAGATGGCCGGCGATCACTTTCGAAAATGAGCTGGCAGGTTAGATTGAGTCTGCAGCAGTCAGCACCTTTAAATTTGTTGATCATAAGTACATAAGTACATAAGTATTGCCATACTGGGAAAGACCAAAGGTCCATCGAGTCCAGCATCCTGTCATCGCGCACAGGAGGAACAAGAAGAAAGAAGAGCAGGGGGTAGGCAGCGAACGTGGCTGCGCCGGAGACCGGCGCTGAAGAAGGCTTCAACTGGCGGGGCTCGGGGACCCCGCCAGCCAAACCTGGTGCCTGGACGAAATTTACGGGGGCACAGGCCCCCGTAGCTATGCCCCTGGTAAATAGCAATCCTTTACTGATGAATTGAGATATTGCTGACAACCTTGGTCTGGAGGCTTCAGGTTTGGCAGGAAGTACATTTAGTTCCATTAAATGGGAGGAATGTATTGATGAGATCTGCCTAAGTACTGACACACCTCAGATGAGGTCTTTTAAGTCTTGCCAAAATGCAATTACCTTTTATGTTATAAATGGTCTTATTGTATTTTGAAGTTGGGATCCGTTTACTAAGCACTTTTCTCCTAGACACAAAATGGGAACCTTTATTGTACAGGCCTTGCACTTTGTTAATAGAAAAATGTTTTCCTGACAGCAGTAAAGATTAATAAACCCATGTGTATCGTATTCTTATCTTAATAAATTCTGGAGGAATTATTCAGAATCACGGCACTGCTCCAACATAACCGGTTGCCTTATTTAGTGATCCCTAACATACAGTTAGAGTAGGGGGATCAAACTCATTTTGGTATAAAGCCATATTAGGAAGAAACATACATTAAGTGGGCCGAGATGGGTGGGATATTGAGGAGGTGGGCCACACGCATAAATTTGTATATAAATTTAATGGATAGCTGAAGTCAGTGTGTATTTGCCGTTCCATTTTTCACTTTGGGTTATTGTAATATTGATGTTCACTTTATATTTTAGCCGGTGGTGGGAGGCAGGGCTGGCGGTTGGGAGGTGGGGATAGTGCTGGGCAGACTTATACGGTCTGTGCCAGAGCCGGTGGTGGGAGGCAGGGATAGTGCTGGGCAGACTTATACGGTCTGTGCCCTGAAAAAGACAGGTACAAATCAAGGTAAGGTATACACAAAAAATGGCACATGTGAGTTTATCTTGTTCGGCAGACTGGGTGGACCGTGCAGGTCTTTTTCTGCCATCATCTACTATGTTACACATTACTATATTTTGTCTTCATGCACTGAAGAATCGTAGCTATCACTTTTTTCTTTCAGTTTTTAATGTCCAAACTTAGTATACATATATTACATCTCTAGTACATTTCCAGAAATTTGTGCCTTTGTTAAACATATTGTCTTACAACCATTTTTCACAAGTGTATCTGTTTTATTTAATACTATTTTTAATATTATTGTGTTTTTATTTATAATTTGTTCAGTATGTATATTAGTATTATTATATTTTTATGTAGACCCCTGACGCAGGCATTGTATGCCGAAACGGCCCGTGTTGGGTCGTTAATGTATAAGATTGAGTTATTGTTCTACCCTGTGGAATAAAAGGACTTGCTTCATTTTTGAAGGTTCTTGGTACTTTTTTGTGTGTTTCATTCAAATTGAATAAAATTGTTATTTTACTTTAAAAAAATAAACTTGCCAATATTGAGCCAGCGGTGGACACCATGTTTTATAAATGATGACTGCAGCTTAATTTGCTTACTTTATTTTTTGTCTATTAGATGTAAGCTCTTTGAGCAGGGACTGTCTTTCTTCTATGTTTGTGCAGCGCTGCGTACGCCTTGTAGCGCTATAGAAATGCTAAATAGTAGTAGTAGTAGTCTCTTGTAACCAGAGCTAATATTGTGATGTCATAATGCCTCAGGCCACCAATAAGAGCCAACCTCATCAGTGATGTCACAATGGCTTGATTGTCCTATACTTGGCTCACATTTATTACATAGCTCTTTGAGCAGGGACTGTCTTTCTTCCATGTTTGTGCAGCGCTGCGTACGCCTTGTAGCGCTATAGAAATGCTAAATAGTAGTAGTAGTAGTAGCTAGCTGATTTAGATTTTTATATTCAGTGCCAGGCCATATCTGGGCACCAGCACTGGATATCTAGGCCAGTGGCGGTACCCGGAAGTTATGCAGGTAGGGACAATATTCAGTGCCATATGAAAGATAGGACTGTTAATTAAGTGGTTCTGTTCTGCCCTCATATTTATGGTAGCAGGGTATATTGTTGTGTATATTTGGTATCAGTATTATTTGTAGTCAACTGCATTTTATATAGATAGCACTGTGTACTAGGACTGCTGTCCCTATCGTTTGCTGTTTCCTGTAAGCTTCTTTTGAGCTTTCTCTATTGGATCCTAGTTCAGGGCCAGGGCCAGCTCTCTCTCTCTCTCTCTCTCTCTCTCCCCTTTGAGGCTGTGATTGAGAGTCCCAGTCCTCTTAGCTTACCTATGTGATCAACAGCTGTTCTAGGGACTGATCCCTCCTTAATGTACCATGAGGTGCTGTTGCTGGGAGATTTCAATCTACTACTACTACTACTTAACATTTCTAGAGCGCTACTAGGGTTACGCAGCGCTGTACAGTTTAACAAAGAAGGACAGTCCCTGCTCGAAGGAGCTTACAATCTAAAGGATGAAATGTCCAGTTGGGGCAGTCAAGGTTTCCTGAATAGAGGTGTAGTGGTTAGGTGCCGAAGGCGACATTGAAGAGGTGGGCTTTGAGCAAGGATTTGAAGATGGGCAGGGAGGGGGCCTGGCGTATGGGCTCAGGGAGTTTATTCCAAGCATGGGGTGAGGCGAGGCAGAAAGGGTGGAGCCTGGAGTTGGCGGTGGTGGAGAAGGGTACTGACAGGAGGGATTTGTCTTGAGAGCGGAGGTTACGGGTAGGAACGTAAGGAGAGATGAGGGTAGAGAGGTAAGGAGGAGCTGCAGATCAAGTGCATTTCTAGGTTAGTAGGAGAAGCTTGAACTGTATGCGGTACCTGATCGGAAGCCAGTGAAGTGACTTGAGGAGAGGGGTGATATGAGTATATCAGTCCAAGCAGAAGATAAGTCGTGCAGCCGAGTTCTCAACGGACTGAAGGGGGGATAGATGGCTAAGTGGGAGGCCAGTGAGGAGTAGGTTGCAGTAGTCAAGGCGAGAGGTAATGAGAGAGTGGACGAGAGTTCGGGTGGTGTGCTCAGAGAGGAAAGGGCGAATTTTGCTAATGTTATAGAGGAAGAAGAGACAGGTCTTGGCTATCTGCTGGATATGCGCAGAGAAGGAGAGGGAGGAGTCGAAGATGACTCCGAGGTTGCGGGCAGATGAGACGGGGACGATGAGGGTGTTATCAACAGAGAAAGAAAGTGGAGGGAGAGGGGAAGTGGGTTTGTGTGGGAAGACAATAAGCTCGGTCTTGGCCATGTTCAGTTTCAGGTGGCGGTTGGACATCAAGGCAGCAATGTCGGATAAGCAAGCCAATAGATTGGAAAGTTCCATCTGTGGAATCAGAAAGAAGTAGAGAGATTGTGGATGCTTTTCAAAGTACGCTGCTTAGACAAATGGTGACGGAACCCACGAGGGAGGGAGCGATGCTGGATCTTGTGCTCACAAATGGGGATAGTGTGTCAAATGTCTGCGTGGGTGCCCACCTAGGCATCAGTGACCATCAAACAGGTTGGTTTGATATAACAGCTGAAGTGGAGGGCAGCCACTCAAAACTCAAAGTCCTGGATTTCAAGCATGCTGACGAATAAAATGGGGGAATACCTGAGAAAGGAGCAGATGGGCTGGGAGGACATACGAGAAGTGTGGAAGGGCAGTGGTCCAGGCTGAAAGAAGTTATAAATATGGCCACAAACCTTTATTTAAGGAGAGTAAATAAAAGCAAAAGAAAAGGAAACTGATATGGTTCTCCAAGCAAGTGGCTGAGAAAATAAAGGCTAAAGAGTTGGCGTTCATGAAATACAGAAAAACTCAAGAAAAGGAACAGCAGCAGCTATAAGACAGTTCTGCATTTGCCAGGCCCTGGGTTTTCCCTCTGCCATGTCCCATATCCTGTGATGCAATTTCCTGTGGGAAAGATGTGGCAGATGTAAGACCCATGGCCTGGGCAAATGCAGATTGTCTTCAGGCTGCTGCTGCTGTCAGCAACTCACACACAGCCCAGGACTGCCGGGGGAAGGGTGGAAGAGGAGAAGGAGTGATGCCTTGGACCTGATGGTACTAATAATAGATATCATACAGGAAACCACTACGGAGGTCACACGTGAAGCTGATCAGTTATATAAGGAACTTCAAGCTAGTGCACAACTGAAAATGTTTCAAGATAGTTTACAAGAATATCAACAGAATCTGGAACAAGTTCATACAAAATTAAAACAAAATAAAACATTTTCAACGTGATGCTCAGGATTATTCTCAAGTTTCTCTTTATCAATGGATGGACAAATTTTAAAATTATTGAACAAACAACTCAGATTCAGGGATCTAGAGTGAAGAAAAACCTCTATTGAAGGCTTTATGGATGACCATAACAGAGGCAGTGATGGAGAATCCATTCCTGTGAAACAAACACACCCTCTTTTCCAGTACGAGACTTTTGAGGCCAGACTAAGCATGCAATCCAATAGACTGAGAGCTTGGAGAAGACTTTGGGCAGATGAACGGGAATGCCCTCACACTCGATCCAGCAGTCTGAAGACTCATTATTAGTTAATATATTGGGAGTGACTGTCTCCCGAACAACTAATTGTGTTGAACAAAGGTTTATCCTTTATTTCTTCAGTGAAACATGATTCTTTCATGACCAGATGGGTTATTGCTCGCTTCATTAGAACTTTACAAATGAAGTTAGTTTTTGTCACCCATCCGATTCCTGCAGATCATTCTATTTTTTGCACTCGGTCTTCTTGGATTTTGCCTGGCAACATGGACCCTGCTATGGCTACTTTTACAGATCTAGTTCTTAAAGTCATTCAATTTTTGAAGAACCCAAAGAATCAAAGCTCTTCAATAATCTTACTACTACTACTACTACTACTACTCAACATTTAGACAAGAAATGAATGCTTTGAGGGAGCTAAAGTTGGATTATCGTTTAATCATCAAACCTGCAGACTGAGGTGGTGCCGTTCTGGTATGGCACTGCGATGTTTATCAACATGAGGTATTTCAGCATTTGGACAATAAGGAAAGGTACACTGCTGTTTTGGAAGATCCCACACCTAAGCTGATGGAAGAAATTGCCAATTTGATTGACCTAGCGTATTCTCAGGGACAACTGACCAAGTCTGAGATGAAGTTTCTAAAAGTAGCACATCCAAGTATTTCAAAATTCTACATGGTCCCTAAGATACATAAGGCAACTGAGACTCCTCCAGGGAGACCTACCTGCTTATTTTCAAAGGAGAAGGCCGGCCATCTTCCGACACAAATCGGGAGATGGCCGGCCATCTCCTGAAGCCGGCCAAATCGGTATAATCGAAAGCCGATTTTGGCCGGCTTCAACTGCATTCCGTTGCAGGGCTGGCCAAAGTTAAAGGGGGTGTGTCGGCAGGGTACGGAGGGCGGGATGGGGGCGTGGTTACGAGATGGCTGGCTTCGGCCAATAATGGAAAAAAGGCCGGCTCTGACGAGCACTTGGCCGGCTTTGCTTGGTCCATTTATTTTTAGGACCAAGTCTCAAAAAGTGCCCCAACTGACCAGATGACCACCGAAGGGAATAGGGGATCACCTCCTCCCCCCAAAAAATTTTAAAAACATTTTTGCCAGCCTCTATGCGAGCCTCAAATGTCATACCCAGCTTCATGACAGCAGTATGCAGGTTCCTGGAGCAGTTTTTAGTGGGTGCAGTGCACTTCAGGCAGTTGGACCAAGGCCCATCCCCCTCACCTGTTACACTTGTGGTGATAAATGTGAGCCCTCCAAAACCCACCACAAACCCACTGTACCCACATATAGGTGCCCCCCTTTACTCTTTAAGGGCTATGGTAGTGGTGTACAGTTGTGGGTAGTGGGTTTTGGGGTTTTTTTGGGGGGGGGGGCTCAGCACCCAAGGTATGCACCTGGGATCAATTTGTGAAGTCCACTGCAGTGCCCCCTAGGATGCCCGGTTGGTGTCCTGGCATGTGAGGGGAACCACTGCACTATAAATGCTGGCTCCTCCCATGACCAAATGGCCGGGTTTGAGATGGCTGCCATTAGTTTCCATTATCGGCGGGAAACGAATGGCGGCGTTATCTAATGTCGGCGTTCTCGAATGCCGGCCCAAATGTTGAGATTTGGCCGGCTCCGACCGTATTATCAAAACGAAAGATGGCTGGCCATCTTGTTTTGATAATACGGTCGGGTATGTCGCTTTCCGGGGCTGGCTTTAGAGATGGCCGCTCATATAGATGGCCGGCCCAGTTCGATTATGCCCCTCCTATTGTCTTCCCTTAGAGGTACAGTCTTGGAGCCCCTTTCAAATTTTTTGGACCATTTTTTGAAACCTTTTGTGGTCCAAACTAGATCTTATATTTGTGAAACCACACAATTTTTGAATATTATTAGAGGCATTCAAGATTTGCAACCATCTGATCTTTTGGTGACTCTTGACATTCAAATATTACATACTAGTATTCCTCAGCAGGCTGGGAATGATACAGTTCAGCAAACTTTGGTACTTGCTTTATATCAAGGGAGAATTACATCTCGAATTTTAACATCTCTTACCCAGTTGATTTTGACTTGAAAGTATTTTAAATTCAATCAGCTTTTTTATTTTCAAAAACAGGGAGTAGCTATGGGCACTGCAGCTGTTCCTAGTATAGAGAATTTATTTGCAGCTGACATCGAGCAAAAATTACTTTTTCCATTTGAATGATTTACTCCTGTTAAACATTGGACGCGTTTCATCGATGACATTTTCTTTGTATGGACATCTACTAAACAATATTTACAATCCATTTTTGATATGGATTAACTCCTTAAACAGACATTTGCAGTTTACTATAACATCACTATACAGAAATTTCATTTTTGGATACTACAGTACACAAAATTGATGGTAAACTGCAGACGACTGTTTTTAGGAAATCCATGGAAAGGAATAATTATTTAGCGTATATGAGTTGTCATCCATGCCGATTACAGAGAGCAGATTCCATTGGTCAATTTCTACATATTAGAAGAATATGCAGTACTTTGGAAGGTTTCAATCATCAAGCAGAAGTACTGGGTCAACGCTTTTTAGAAAGAGGTTATCCACTTCGGGTCATTCGACAGGCTTATTGCCGTGCTCGTTATGCTAACCCTCAGAAGGATTCCATGGATAGACAAATATGTGTGGTATCTCATTCTGATAAAACTTCTGTCATTGCACTTTCATTTCTTCTCATTGGCACATCCTTCAACTTCATGAGATGTTTCAGAATGGACCTTACATTGCCTATTCTCATGGCAATAATTTGGCTAATCACTTGGCATTATCTACCTTTATCACCCAGTTATCACTTAACATGAATGCTGGAGGACATAGCCCTTGAGGTGGATGTAAAGCATGTCCTATGTCTTTACCCTACCCATCTTCAAATCCTTGCTCAAAGCCCACCTCTTCAATGTTGCTTTCGGCACCTAACCTTTATACCTTTCAGGAAATCTAGACTGCCCCTATTTGACTGACTGTACATTTGTCCTTTAGATTGTAAGCTCCTTTGAGCAGGGACTGTCCTTCTATGTAAATTGTACAGCGCTGCGTAACCCTAGTAGCGCTTTAGAAATGTCAAGTAGTAGTAGTAGTACACTACTCAGTTTGGCAACATCCTCGAACTTTGAAGGATCATAAATTATGTACCTCTACTAATTGCTTTTCAGTATTTGCGGTCTATGTGATAAAATGCCCCTGCCTGAAACTTTACGTTGGCCACACCATAAGAACAATTAGAAAGCATCTTAATGAGCACCACAGTAGACTTAACACTCAAACTCTTATAGCTCCACTAGTGACTCGTTGTTTAGAATTAAAACACACTATGGCGAAATGGTGAATTTTCCAGCATATGAATTACAAGAATATTTCATGAAGAGAGGGAGGTGGATGCCTGGAATGACCTCCCGAGCGAGGTGGTAGAAAAAAAAAAACAGTTGCGGAATTCAAAAGGCATGGGATGAACACAGAGGATCTCTAATTAGAAAATGAATGATATAAAAAAACAAAGGATTGCATACAGTGGCATAGCTACGTGGGGCCATGAGGCCCTGGGCCCCCGTAGATTTGGCCCTGGACTCCCCTGCCGACGACTCTCTCGACCCCCCTCCTGCCGCCAACCCTCCCCCGCCGCCACTGTCGCCTACCTTTGCTGGCGGGGGACCCCAACCCCCGCCAGCTGAGGCCCTCGTCTTCCTTCATTCTGTTTTCTTTTTTTTTTTTTATTTGGCATTTAAAAATAAGTACAGTCTGATACATAAATGTAAGATATGGAAACAATTTAAATCACCATTCTAACTAGGAAAAATAAACATTATTAGACCACAATATTTGAGCAAGATACAAGGAATATAGTACAAAGGAAAAAAAAAACAAGTAATAGAGCAGAGACATGTGGATAACAGCAGCCGGATATACAGCGTAGTTTCTCTCTATTGGGAGTTCTGGGAAAGTCCTTAACTACTTTCTTTGGCAATTAAAAAATCTTTCATTTTTTTGGGTTCCGTAAACATATAATTCACAGCATCCAAGGACAAAATACAGCGACAAGGAAAAATTAATTCCTTCATTCTGTTTCTGAGTCTGACGTCGTGCAGGACGTTAGACTCAGAAACAGAACGAAGGAAGAAGAGGACCTTGGCTAGGGGGGGGGTGTGGGTCCCCCGCCAGCAAAGGTAGGTGACGGCGGTGGCGGGGAGGGTTGGCGGCAGGAGGGGGGGGTTCAAAGTTGGTGGTGGTGGTGGTGGTGGTGGTGGTGGTGGTGGGCGGCGGCGGGGGGGTGTCGGCAATGGCGGGGGGGGGGGGCTAAAAGTGCCCCCTCACCTCCGGCTCTGGACCCCCCTCCCTGTCGAAGTCTGGCTACGCCCCTGGTTGCATATGTGTTTGCATGTCAAGTGGTGCTTAGATTGCAAATCAGGCTGCATCAGCTAAGGCCGGTGCTAGGCTGGCTTCTTTGTCTGAGACCTGGCTTATGGCGATCCGATTTAGGATGGGCTATAGAGAGCTTCGATAGGCTGGAGTGGGCTTTGATTGCAACTCCAGTAGGTTGGAACATAAGGACAGAGCCCAGCGGACTTTATGGCCTATGTCCCAGAAACACCAAAGAAAGACCATGATCAAGTATATAATATCACGTTCATTGTGGATTTAAATCTTGAAGTGATAATGAATTTGACTGTTGGGCAGACTGGATGGACAATTTAGTTCTTTATCTGCCGTCACTTACTATGTACTATGTTTTCTATTTTGAAAAGATGCTCCGTGGAGGGCATAATCGAACGGCGCCCCAACCGTATTATTGAAAAAAGATAGCCGGCTATCTTTCATTTCGATAATATGGTTGGAGCCGGCCAAATGTCAGCATTTGGGCCGGCTTTTAGAGATGGCCGGCATCAGTTTCTGGCGATAATGGAAACTAATGCCGGCGATCTCAAACCCGGCCAAATCCAAGGTATTGGTCGTGGGAGGAGCCAGCATTTGTAGTTGCACTGGTCCCCCTCACATGCCAGGACACCAAACCGGGCACCCTAGGGGGCACTGCAATGGACTTCAAAAATTGCTCCCAGGTGCATAGCTCCCTTACCTTGGGTGCTGAGTCCCCCAAATCCCCCCAAACCCACTGTACCCATATGTAGGTGCCCCCTTCACCCCTTAGGGCTATAGTAGTGGTGTAGAGTTGTGGAGAGTGGGTTTTGGGGGGGGGGGGTTTGGAGGGCTCCCATTTACCACCATAAGTGTAACAGGTAGGGGGGGGGATGGGCCTGGGTCCACCTGCCTGAAGTGTACTACACCCACAAAAAACTGCTCCAGGGACATGTATTCTGCTGTCATGGAGTTGGGTATGACATTTCAGGCTGGTATAGAGGCTGGCAAAAAAATGTTTTTTAATTTTTTTGGGTGGGAGGGGGTTGGTGACCACTGGGGGAGTCAGGGGAGGTCATCCCCTATTCCCACCGGTGGTCATCTGGTCAGTTCGGGCACCTTTTTTGAGGCTTGGTCCTAAAAATAAATGGACCAAGTGAAGCCGGCCAAGTGCTCGTCAGAGCCGGCCTTCTTTTGTCCATTATCGGCTGAAGCCGGCCATCTCATAACCACGCCCTCGTCCCACCTTCCATACCCTTCCGAAACGCCCCCTTTAACTTTGGCCGGCTCTGCGACGGAAACCAGTTGGAGCCGGCCAAAATCGGCTTTCCATTATACCGATTTGGCCGGCTTCAGGAGATGGCCGGCCATCTCCCGATTTGTGTCGGAAGATAGCCGGCAATCTCCTTCAAAAATAAGCAGGATAGTAACCTATGGAACTTTATAAGTCTAAGTGCTTTGAAAATAAGCCCTATAATAACATAGTAGATGAGGGCAGAAAAAGACCAAACTGCCCATCTATTAAGCTAAGTAAGGTGTTTACTGTTGTAATTGCTGCTGCAAGCTGGTTATCTTCATCTTTTCCTTGAAATGCAACATATTGTTTCACTGCTGTCCTAATTTGGTTTGTGCTTTTGGTTTGGAAAGTATGATTCATGTCAAGAATGTACATTAAATTAACTTTTCAAGCAGAAAACCTCAGAATAAATGTGTGTAAAGTTGATTTATGCATGTGAAAACATATACTTGCTTTAATCATAGTTTGCATGAATTAATTTCTGACTCTCCCCCCCAGTCCAAAAATTGGCCTAAAACCCCCCAAATTATTTAAAAATGAAACATTTTTTTCCGTGCACATCTCTACTGAGCTGAGGTGCCCAATGCTTGGCTTCCATTCTGTTGGCATTAAGGGAACCTCTAGGCTTATCCCATGCCTTTTTCAATTTTAGCACTGTTTTGTCTCTACTACCAGCTGTGGGATGGCAATCCAGGCATTTACCACCCTTTTTGTAAGGAATTATATCTTGATGTTGAATCTGGATCTACCTCCTTACTGTTTCATATCAGCCCTTAATTCTACAGCTTACTTTCCTTTCTAGAGATTCATTTCTTGTACATTAATATCTCTTAAGTATTTAAATACTTAAATAGTATTTAAATACATAGTTAGATCAGAATTTCATGCTATGACATTAATAGAATATTGTCGAGCTTTACGTATCCCTAGGGGTCTACGGCTATATAAAGAGCCAAGATTCCTAGAGGATTCTGACTATGTGAAAAGGTGGAATGATATAATTTCAAGATGTTCTTTAGATTTAATGCTCATTACAATTGATAAATTGAACAAGTTAGTAGATGATAGTACTTGTGAATTAACAGTAAATTGACTGAGCTAAAAATATATCATCAGTAGAAAATTATGAAGTTAAATATAAAGAGCATATGCAAATGATTGAGAAATATCGAGCAGAAATTAGATCTCAAAAAATATCTAAGTATAAGAGAGACGAGTTAGACTATACGAAGGGTTTCATCTATCCGTGGATGAATCAAAGTAGAAAATCTAGACGAAATAAAAAAGGTAAACGAGTCACATTTATCAACTCTTCAAGTGACTCATCAGGAGAAGAACATGGGAATGAGAGTAATATAATGAGTAATATTGGTGGCCACACTGAGACATCTTTAAAAACAACTATTTTAACAGGACAACAAACAACAGAGATGAATACACAGCCTATAGTACGCCCCAAACGACAGGGCAGAAAGATTCATTGATAGTGTTTAACTTATCCTCGAAATCTTTGAGTCCCACTCAATATCAAATTTTGAGTTTAGGGCTTACATTTGTTCCTACCCAGTTTCATAATGCGTTTGATATCCGCATTAATTTACATAAGTTTTTTAGAAAATTACGTTTGAAACTATTTTTTGGAGAGAGTGATACCATCGAATCTGATACCTCAATAAATCAATCTAAGTCTTTTTTGCAAACATATCGATTGCCCTCTACATGGCTTCCTCATGGTCCTATAGATTCAGCCATTGCTACATTTCAACAATGGGTATTGCATGATCTTGAAAAATTAGAAGCGACTTTGGGGAGACAATATGGTAATTTGACAGCTTTGCAGCGTCAAGCAGTTGTAGATTTACAAAAGGACGAAAATATTATAATCTTGAGAGCTGATAAAGGGGGTGGAGTTGTGGTACAGGATAGATCAAAGTATGAACAAGAAGCATTTACTCAGTTAAATGATCAAACATTTTATAGTCCGTTACAGGAAGATCCTACTGCCCAGTATCAATCGCGGGTGTATGAGTTGTTAAAGGAAGCTTGTGAAAACGGTGTTATTTCTATTCAAATATTTCGATATTTGTTTAAACAATTTCCAAAAATACCTATGATCTACTTCACCCCAAAAATACATAAGAGTTTGGACAATCCTCCTTGCCGTCCCATTGTTTCTGGGTGTGAGTCACTGTTTGAACCGCTCTCTCAATTTTTGGATTTTCATTTGCAACCTTGTTTAAAGTCCATAACTTCCTTTGTGAGAGACTCAGATCATTTGCTTAACATTTTGCAAGACGTACAAGTTGACGTTAGTTCAGAGGTATGCTTGGTCACATTAGATGTTACTGCATTATATACGAATATCCCACAAAGGGAAGCTGTGATTATGATTAAGGGATTATTGGAAACTTTGGAGTTATCGAGTCAATTAATAACTTTACTTGGCCAAGTAGCTGAGTTAGTTATTTATCATAATTTTTTTAAGTTTAAAGAAAATTTTTTCCATCAAATAAAAGGAGTTGCGATGGGGGCTACAGTAGCCCCCACTATTGCATGTTTGTATATGGACCAGTTGGAGAAGCTGTATATATATACAAATCAATATTTTGAGGGTGTAGTTAAATGGCTGCGATATATAGATGATATTTTGGTAATATGGCAAGGGACAGAAGACAATTTATTGAAGTTGTTGGAAAATTTGAATACAGTGAGCCCCCATATTAAATTTGTGCATTGTATTGGGCGTCGAGAGGTGAATTTTTTGGATGTAAATATCCGATGGGATGATGGTAAATTTATTACCAAGATTTACCGTAAGGAGACTGATCGCAACGCAATACTGCATTATCGCAGCCATCATCCTTCTGGTTTAAAAAATAGTATACCATC
Organism: Microcaecilia unicolor; assembly: GCF_901765095.1. Classification (NCBI taxonomy): domain Eukaryota; kingdom Metazoa; phylum Chordata; class Amphibia; order Gymnophiona; family Siphonopidae; genus Microcaecilia; species Microcaecilia unicolor. The sequence goes on along the minus strand of NC_044033.1, from coordinate 22,725,983 downwards.
GAGTCAACTGCTTTGAGTCCGTAGGTTGTGCAGTTCTCGTCAAGAATACAATCATCAAGCTCTCCAGATGATTTCACGTTTTCAGTGTAGAGGATACCCAGATAAAATATTAAAAAAAGCAGCTAAGAGAGCGTTTAATAATCATAATGAATGGCAACCATCATGTGATAACCAGAAACATAAATCTGTAAAAAATGATCCGTTGACTTGTGTATTACCTTACACTAAGTCATCTAGTCAAATTATACATATTATGAAACGTCATTGGTCCATATTGGGCATACATAACGTTTTTCAGCAATTTCCTCGATTTGCATTCTCTCGGGGTAGAAATTTAGGTGAACAATTGGCAGGGCATAATACTACATGTAATGTAAGACAGGAGGATTTTGGCCATGTGAGTTGCAATCGGTGTGTATATTGTAGTTATGCCATGCAAGTTAATGAGGTGAATGTTCCTCATTCAGGGAAAATATATCGTTTGCAGGCTCGTACTGATTGCAACACTGCAAATTGTGTGTATGGTATAAAATGTCCCTGTGAATTATGGTACATTGGACTAACTACTAAAAAGATTAAAGTTAGGATAGCACAGCACCTTAGTAATCTTTGTACTAAACAAATGGAAGCTCCTTTGGTTTCACATTGGGTAGATGTTAAACATGAAGTTCAGGATCTTTGCTTTGTAGTTTTGAGTCAAATTAGTTCTGAAAGGGGAGGAAATATGCCTCGCATGTTATTGCGAAAAGAACAAAGGCTAATCTATCTTTGGAACACTGTAAGCCCTAATGGGTTAAACAAGGAAATAGAGTGGTTAAATTTGTGAGAGGGTATTTAAACTCAGTCTCTTTGAAGCCTTGGTATGCGCATGTGTGGGCGTCTTTTGAGGCGCTACCACCGGCACATCCAGGATTGTTGAATGCTTGGCCACCTGTAGAGCCGGTAAGAGTTTACAATATTGGTTTTCAAAAGGGTTGAAATATTGTTTGTGAAATACAAATGTATGCTATTATTGTTGTTTACTTAGATTACTGACCCCTGAAGGGTCTGTGCAAAATTATTTCAGTGAACAATGAGAAGATAGCTTCAATGAACAGTTTGAAACTGAAGGAAAAGATTTAACATTAGTTCCGTGAAGATTGGAATCACGGTGAATGGAACTTCTGTCATTCAGTAGTACAGCACACAGTAAATCAGTTGTGGTTTACGATGGAATATAAAACTTTGATTTAAACCTGCTGTGGTGGGTAATTGACATAATCAATGGATTGATCTTCTCATGGCTACAGAGAAGTCTATATCAGGTTACGAATGGATTGAGTGAAGATCGTAACGAAGAAAAGGTGCTCTGACTGACAGAGTAATTAATAAGTTTCACACCAGTGGTGTTATTGAAAATGGTACATTTATAAAAACACAAGTGACACAATCATTCCGGATATTCTAATGTTATAGAGTTTGATAAAAATTTTTTGATATTAGTTTTATAGATTTGAATTAGAGTGAATGGATGAATGAATGTTAGATATATGGGGATTTTAGACAATAATTGTTAGGTTTATGAGATTAATTGATGTAATAAAGATAAATATAATTACAACAGTTGTTGAGTATATTGTATTGTGTTAAGTATTTAAATGTATGAATCATATTTTATTTATTTATTTGCATTTGTATCCCACATTTTCCCACCTATTTGCAGGCTCAATGTGGCTTACAGAGTTTTGTTATGACATAGTCAATACGGGATATCAGATACAATTAGTAGTGTATAAAGATAAAGTAAGGGAAGAGAGGAGGAAGGTGTTATGCAGGTTAGTATAGAAGGTGGACTTTCATAACTGGGTGGGTTGGTGAGGTAGTTTTGTAAGGCTATGGATTCTCTTTGTAGGCCTTGTTGAAGAGATGTGTCTTTAGAGATTTGCGAAAGTTAGTGATTTCGTCAATAGTTTTCAGGGCTGTAGGTAATGCATTCCACAACTGCGTGCTCATGTAAGAGAAGGTGGTGGCATGTGTCAGCTTGTATTTTAGGCCTTTACAGCTTAGGAAGTGCAGATTGAGAAATTTGCAGGCTGATCTTATGGCGTTTCTGGGAGGCAGGTCCAATACCGCGTTATTCGTTTTTGTGAGATAAACGTCCATCTCCCGATTTAGGTCGGAACTTGGGCGTTTTTCTCATTCGATTATAAGCAGGATAGCTAGCTACTGCCCTGGATAAGGCCTTTAATGGGCAGGGAAATCGAAAATTAGTTTCCAAGATACATAGGGAATTAGGAGTTGACAGCAAGAGTTGCAGGGTGCATGTTGGAGACTGGGAGAAGTGACTGGAAGAAGATTTGGGAAAGGAAATATGCAAGGAAATTCATAAGTTTATTTTTTTTTCTTGCTCCTCTATTATTAATTACAAACAAACTGCAGTATATTTAGTCCTGTGACTCTATTGGACATGAATTAAGGGGGCACAAGTGGGTGATGGAGGGGGAGGAATATGTTGGTGAGTAGGGCACTTATAAGCGCATGTGATGGGAATGTAACAAAGTCCGAGCCTTTGGAGAGGGGGCTGGGATAAAATAGCTGTATTGGCTAGGGTAGACTGGAGAGTTACCTTTTGGGAACTAGGTTTAGGGGGTAGACAACGTGACTTACATCACTGCTGGTTATGATTGCTAAAAATGGATATCACAAGAAGTTGATAAAGAGTCAACTTTTGGGTTAATGGAAGGATGTGTGTAGAGAATATCGAAGACAGACTAAACAAACTTATTATTTCAGTGTTATTAAGCCTGCTTGTAATCCAGCACAGAAATTATTTTCTGTTGTGCATGAGCTGTCTGATAGGATTTTAACACCATACTGATATGCCTTCATGAATAAGATTTTAGGTTAAGATCATCACTACCTGATCATTCATTCAATTTTTCATCTGATGTTTTGTCTACTCCTGTGGGGAATTAGAACCCAAAATGAGGTGACACTCTTTTCAACCCTGATTTCTCTTGCTAAGACAATCCCCCTAATATTCAGCCACTGGCAGTCAGCATTTTTTTAAACGCTGATTATGCCCCCATATTAGGTGCCTTGCCAAGTACGGGCATGGGCACTGAATATTGGGACATAATTTTGGGCGGGCAGGCTGCTGGAGATTATGCGGGCCCGGCCAATATTCAGTCGATCCCGCATAAGTTATGTAGCACTGTCTGAATATTGGGCCGGGACCCGCATTAAAAAAGTCTATTTTCTCCCTCCCACGGTAGTATGGCCCCCGACATTGCTTCCCTGGCAGCTCTGCTGCATACTACCCCCAGTAGTTATGCCCCACCCACCCCCCAAAAGAAGCTCCATCCCACCCCCACCTCCCAATTAGGATAAGACACTCCCATGGGGCCTACCTGACCTCCCTGGTGGTCCAGCAGGGCGTCAGGGGCAGGAGCGAATCCCCCTCGGTCCCGCCCCTAGCAGCAGCTTCCTGAAAATGGCTGCCACAACCTCTCATGGCAGCCTCGTGGTACTACTCAAAGTACCATGTGAGTTCGTGGCAGCCATTTTCCCTACATGCCATAAAGGAACAAGAGTGAGAGAGCTGTGCTCCTGCTCCCAATGACCCTGCTGGACCACCAGAGTTGTAGGTAAGCCCGGGGGGGGAGGGGGGTCTTACCTTTACTGTTATGGGGAGGCGGGGGTGGAGGGTCTTGTGAGGGGAGGGCCTTAATGTACTGGGGCAGAGGGAAGGAAGGAAAGGGGGACATTGGAACAGGAAGGGACTTTTCGTTTGATACTGAACAGAAAATTATGTGGGTGTTGGACCGATATACAGAGCTGGCACCTGCATAGCTAAGCGGCCTTATTTAAGACAGCTCTAGAGCTGTCCTAATTGAAGCCGCTTAGCTATGCTGGTGCTGGGACTGAATACAGCCAGCACCCGCATAACCTGGGGCTCCTCCCCAGTGCCGCCCCAACGCTGCCCCTGATCAGCCCACTTTTTGTTTGGGTGGTCTCAGGGGATATTCAGTGGCTCTGTCCAGTTAATTGTCACTGAATATCCCTGGTTAGGTGTCAGGAAGCTATTTAAGTGGGCAGGAGAGCGCATGACCAGTTACGTTGAAACAGTGAATGCAAATAGATCTCGTATATATTCATTGTGGAAATCCTGAAAACCAGGCTAGGCTGTGGACCTCGAGGACTGGATTTGAGGACCCCTGCAAATCATACAGACTGAAAAATACATGTCCTATGCGTGGCAGAAAGGTATTTTTCACAATGGATTTGGGGTTGGGGTGACCGAGTGAATAAGTGAATAAACAAGGCAAAGGGATGGATGGCCAGAAAAACAGATGGACTGATTAAAACATGCCAAACCTATCTTAACTCAAAATATCACATTCCTGATAGTAAGATAAATAAATAAATAAATACACAGAGCATTAATACATCAAAAAATAACTCAACAGTAACATTTTCCAACCTAGTGAGAAGAAGTTTGACCTTTGTTATCGGGCATGGCGACAGAAGATCATAGACAATCAGGATTCCTATGTTATCTAGAAGGATGTCATGGGAATCTGGGAGATATAGGAAGTGTCCTGTAATAGCAGGTGCTATATTTGAAAGGAAAAGATAAGGCAAATAAAGTGTGAAGAAGCAACTTAGAAGGTCATATGTGCAAATACTTGTAAATTAAGTAACAAGACGTATAAGGAGAGACTTGCTGAACTAAACATGTATACTCTGGAGGAAAGGAGAAACAGGGGTGATATGATACAGACGTTCAAATATTTGAAAGGTATTAATCCGCAAACGAACCTTTTCCGGAGATGGGAAGGTGGTAGAACGAGAGGACATGAAATGAGATTGAAGGGGGGCAGACTCAAGAAAAATGTCAGGAAGTATTTTTTCACGGAGAGAGTAGTGGATGCTTGGAATGCCCTCCCGCGGGAGGTGGTGGAAATGAAAACGGTAACGGAATTCAAACATGCGTGGGATAAGCATAAAGGAATCCTGTGCCGAAGGAATGGATCCTCAGGAGCTTAGTCAAGATCGGGAGGCGGGGCTGGTGGTTGGGAGGCGGGGATAGTGCTGGGCAGACTTATACGGTCTGTGCCAGAGCCAGTGGTGGGAAGCGGGGATAGTGCTGGGCAGACTTGTACGGTCTGTGCCAGAGCCGGTGGTTGGGAGGCAGGGCTGGTGGTTGGGAGGCGAGGATAGTGCTGGGCAGACTTATACAATCTGTGCCAGAGCCGGTGGTTGGGAGGCGGGACTGGTGGTTGGGAAGCGGGGATAGTGCTGGGAAGACTTATACGGTCTGTGCCAGAGCCGGTGGTGGGAAGCGGGACTGGTGGTTGGGAGGCGGGGATAGTGCTGGGCAGACTTATACGGTCTGTGCCAGAGCCGGTGGTTGGGAGGAGGGGCTGGTGGTTGGGAGGCGGGGATAGAGCTGGGCAGACTTATACGGTCTGTGCCCTGAAGAGCACAGGTACAAATCAAAGTATACACAAAAAGCAGCAAATATGAGTTATCTTGTTGGGCAGACTGGATGGACCGTGCAGGTCTTTTTCTGCCATCATCTACTATGTTACTATGCAAAATGCCTGGTCAATGCCATTAGGATGCTCGGGTGCGTAAAGAGAGAAATGGCATCAGGAAAAAAAAGAGGTGATAGTGGCCTTGAATAAGTCTCTGGTGAGGCCTTATTTGGAATACTGGGTGCCAGGGACGTAGCCAGACCTCGATGGGGTGTGGGGGGGGGGGGCAGAGCCCAAAGTGAGGGGGCACATTTTGGCCTGCCTCCCCCCAACGCCGCCGCCAATGCTGCAGACCCTCCCTTCCAGTTGCCTCTTCGTGGTGGTGCCTTGGCTGGCGGGGTCCCCAATCCCTGCCAGCTGAAGCGTTTGCCCCGCGCTGGTCTCGCTGTATTGCCTGCCCTGCTCTGTTCTCAGTCACGCCGTGCACACTTGTTTTAATGAAACTGAGCACGCGCAGGTTCTTCAGGTTTCGAAATATAATCGAGAACAAAACTGGGCTAAACTTAGCTCTTCCTAGTCAGTACTGTCACCTGACTTTATGGGCGCTTTTATTTATGCAGTATTGGACACTTTGAATCTGATAACACCAAGTTTGACGCTTTTGAGACCATACCTCAAAGACCCTTTCTTGGAATTACATAGAACCCTGCACAGTATGTTAGTTCTTTGACGTATAACACAAGCCCAATGAAGGGGGTATGGCTAAGCCTGCACAATTTAAACACTAAGTACAAGGGATGATGGCTCCCTTATGGGACAATTCTCCATTTTGCAGACCTTTGGTTTCCCTTTCAGATACTGGATCTTCTCCTTACTGGCATTTTCAAATGCATAATATATGATGTATTCAAAATATTGACAAATGTTTCCTGTTTTGTTTATTTCTAAAGTTCTAGGGTTCAGACAGCTGTCAACTATAATGCATATTTTGGCTGAACATCAAACCAGCTCGGACTGGATCTCTCCCAGAGTACATCTAAGGTCAGTAAGCATGCTACTTTCACATTGCGCTTGTTGACGTTATGTTCTCTGTTTCCTGATTCATCCATTTTTGCTTTCAACGTTCCATGTCCGTCAGGATGAGGTTCTTACCTTATCAAATCTTATGCAGTATGTTTGGCAAATGCCCAGAACCCATTTTGTTCTCAGATGCCGTAAAGTTTCTGCATCCTTTCCCTTGTTCTTTTGGGTTGAAGTCTTGGTCACCTCAACTTGCTTGATTGCAAACAACCATACTATTTTCCACATGCGATTCAAAGTTTCTGTAGTGGCCAGGACCATGTACTCCTGAGCATCAGGTACTTCACAACTTGGATTGAAGGCATGGTACTCGAAAGCATGAAATTCCCTTCTCGTGTCTTATCCAAGGTGGCTTTACAATGGTACCGATTGATCTGTCTGCATCATTTGCAATGGCTGGCTGCACCGGTGGGGCAGGAGTAACCAGAGATTGCCCCTGCCCTGTGAAGAAGAGGGGCTGGAAGAGAATGGGAGAGGAACCGAGAGCTTATTTTTCTTTTTGGTGTGAGAGTCTGCTAACTTTAATTTTTAATCACGAATTGCAATATCCTGTTTTATGTCAAAAGCACATTGCTAAGTATCTCTGGTAGGAAGAAGGTCTTCAGAAGAATTGTTCTGCAAATAGGCATTTATAAAGTAGGAACAATTCAAAGGCGGGACATCACAATGAAGAAAGCCATATATAGAAGAACCTAAATGTGATACGTGCTTTCTCATACTGTGTATTCTACAGTAGTAGTAAACAGTGGGCTAAACCAGTTTGACATCCAAGGATAAGACTGAGTCTCTCCATTTCCAAGAGGTCAATCTTCAAAGGGAGTAATCAGGGTAGAAGCAGCTGCTACCTGGATGACTCTGCTCATCGGGTCCAGCCTGGATATTTAGAGGTACTTATAGTGCCATTGAATATCCAGGTACACTGCCATAGCACTATCTGGTTAGTGCCAGGGCAGTCCATGAATAGAGCTAGGGTGGACCCAGGAGTTATCCTGGCACAGTGGTACCCAGATAGCAACCCGATTTTCTCCGAGGACAAGCAGGCTGCTTGTTCTCACATCTGGGTGACGTCCACGGCAGCCCCTTCCAACCGGAGAGTTTCACTAGCAATCTCAAAAAGTCTCGCGGGAGGTCTCGCGCGTAGGGCACGCCCACCGCGCATGTGCGGCCGTCTTCCCGCCCGTGCGCGACTGCTCCTGCTCAGTTTTTTGTTTTTCACGGTGGAGAGAGACTGCGTTGCGTCCCTCTCCTCTCAGCCCTCAGAAACCATCTAGCGATTCGTTCACTTTTTTTCTTGTTTAGTGGCGCCGTTCGCACTTCCTTTTCTGTACGCGTATCCTCCCATACCTTTGGTGGGGAAGACTTTACTGAAACTCAAGCAAGACTGCGACATCATGATTCTGATCGTGCCCTTTTGGCCCCGACAGATCTGGTTCCCTCTTATTCTGTGAGCTTCAAGCCTTGGTAGCCCATGCTCCCTATACCAAATTCCATGATAACAGAGTAGTCCTCCGCACTCACCCTAAGTTCCTGCCAAAGGTGGTGTCGGAGTTCCATCTGAACCAGTCAATTGTCTTGCCAACATTCTTCCCCCATCCACATACCCGCCCTGCTGAATGTCAGTTGCACACATTGGACTGCAAGAGATTTCCAGCGGCGGCTTCGCAAGACTTCTGCTGAAGTCTCGGCGGCCATTTTGAAGAGCGATCCGGCAGCGGGGAAAAGTTAGCACTGCCAGCGGGCAGGCAGGCAAGACTGGGGTTCTTTCCTGCCTGCCCTGAAGAATTCGCTGGACAACCTGGGTGGTTGGAGGGGGGGCAGGTGAGAGAGGAGAGTTGCTGGACATGGGTGGCTGGAGGGGGGGCAGGGGAGAGGAGGGTCGCTGAACATGGGTGGCTGGAGGGGGGGAAGGGGAGAGAGGAGAGTCACTGGACATGGGTGGCTGGAGGGGGGGCAGGGGGAGAGGAGAGTCGCTGGACATGGGTGGCTGGAGGGGGCAGGGGAGAGAGGAGGGTCGCTGTACAGTGCTGCGTACATTTAGTATAGCGCTTTAGAAATGATAAGTAGTAGTAGGTGTTGCAGTTATGATCAGCTGATGTCGGGAGAGACCTGTGACGTACTATGCATGAGCAGAATAGCTGCTCTCTACTGCGCATTTGCTGGTGAGTCGGTCACCTCTCATTTATATAGTTAGATTTTCTTTCCCTCCCCTCCAATGTCCACTGTTGCTGTAAATATGTATGTAATGGCCCTTTGCCTAGGTGCTTCTGGGTCTGGGGTCCGATATCTTCCTCTGGCATTCCCCCAGTGGAACTCCTGTATTCTCCTCCTAATAGACTATCCTGCTTATAATCGAACGAGAAAAACGCCTAAGTTCCGACCTAAATCGGGAGATGGACGTTTATCTCACAAAAACGAATAACGCGGTATAATCGAAAGCCGAACTTGGATGTTTTCAACTGCACTCCATCGCGGAAGCGTACAAAGTTGACAGGGGCGTGTCGGAGGCGTGGTGAAGGCGGGACTGGGGCATGGTTAGCACCCGAACAGAGATGGGCGCCTTTCGCCGATAATGGAAAAAAAGTATGCGTTTGTAGCTAGAATTTAGGCCACTTTTCCTGGACCCTGTTTTTTCACGAATAAGGCCCCAAAAAGTGCTCTAAATGACCAGATTACCCCCAGAGGGAATCGGGGATGACCTCCCCTGACTCCCCCAGTGGTCACTACCCCCTCCCACCACAAAAAATGATGTTTCACAACTTTTTATTTTCACCCTCAAATGTCATACCCACCTCCCTGGCAGCAGTATGCAGGTCCCTGGAGCAGTTGTTAGGGGGTGCAGTGGACTTCAGGCAGGTGGACCCAGGCCCATCCCCCCCTACCTGTTACAATTGTGCTGCTTAATGCTTAGTCGTCCAACCCCCCCAAACCCACTGTACCCACATGTAGGTGCCCCCCTTCACCCCTTAGGGCTATAGTAATGGTGTAGACTTGTGGGCAGTGGGTTTTGAGGGGGATTTGGGGGGCTCAACATACAAGGGAAGGGTGCTATGCACCTGGGAGCTCTTTTACCTTTTTTTTGTTTTTGTAAAAGTGCCCCCTAGGGTGGCCGGTTGGTGGCCTGGCATGTGAGGGGGACCAGTGCACTACGAATCCTGGCCCCTCCCACGAACAAATGCCTTGGATTTATTCGTTTTTGAGCTAGGCGCTTTCATTTTCCATTATCACTGAAAAACAAAAACGCCCAGCTCACAAATTGTCGAATAAAACATGGACGTCTATTTTTTTCGAAAATACGGTTCGGACCGCCCCTTCACGGACCCGTTCTCGGAGATAAACGCCCATGGAGATAGACGTTTTCTTTCGATTATGCCTCTCCACATATTACAAGGCACTGTTAAACAGGGTTATTTCCACTTTGTACAATTCCACTCTATCCCTATTGCCAAAGATAGGGGTCCTTTTACTAAGGTGTGCTGAAAAATGGCCTGCGGTAATGTAGGTTCGGGTTTTGGGTGCGCGCAGATCCATTTTTCAGCGCACCTGTCAAAAAAGGCTTTTTAAAATTTTTGCCGAAAATGGACGTGTGTCAACATGAAAATTGCCACGTGTCTATTTTGGGTCTGAGACCTTATCACCAGCCATTGACCTAGCGGTAAAGTCTCACGCGGTGACCGGGCGGTAATGACCTATGTGCATCAAATGCCACTTGGCATGTGACCAATACGCATGTCCGAAAATTTTTTGGACTCGCATATCGGATGCACGCCAAAATACCACAAGAGCCATGCGGTAGCCAGGTGGTAAATCCATTTTGGTGTCCGTTGGGCGCACGTAGACGCTTACGTGGTTTAGTAAAATGGCCCCATATTGTTCTAAAGGCAAGGCTCCTCTCTCTGTTTCAGGTTCAGACCCTCCTGATTTGACCTCCACCCATGGTGACCTTTGCGTTGACTCACCCTACCTTCAGGATGGGCACTCACTGGCTCCTGGGCTGGGTCTTTCCACTGTCCACCCAGAGCTCTCCTTCAAAGTTACTGTTTCACCTAGTAGCAACTCTCCTTTTCTTTAGCCAATGGATTTTCATTTCTTCTCAAAGGGATTCCCCTTCTCCTTCTTTGGGTCAATTGGCAGGGACTTGCAGGCAACCAAAAACCCACAACTCCCCACAGAAAACCTAAGGAGCTCCCCCTCAAAGGGCAACTAACTCTTTTATTAACAGCTAACTCTACTTCTCCTGTCACGCTTCCTTTCACAAAATACAACACGACATTGTCAGCACGCTGCCATCTCCTGAAAAGCGCTTTTGAAGAGACTATGCTGTTTTTTTTTTTTTTTACTATGGTGCCTTTCTCTTCTAGTAATCCCAAACTAATAGGAGATTACATTCTCCCCCAGCCATCAATCCCTTGCCCTCAAGGGATTACCTTGGATTCTGTTCTCCCTTTCTCCTGGAGCAACCGCAACCCTACACAACATTTATCAACTTTATTCAACACATAACATCATTTCCTCTCCCCTCTCACCCAACCCTTGTTGTACAAACACTTTATTCACACCACTTCAGCACATTACTTCACATTTTGTAAAGAACACTCTCCCCACCCTCTTTTTTCCCTCTTTTTCCAGGAGAGACTACAATTCCCTCTCTCCCTCCCCACCCATTGGACACATTATCAACGGGGAGGTTCACTTTTTTTTTCTTTTCCCACACCAGTCTCCTCATAAAGGGAAACTCCTCTTTACCAGGGGTCAGGTAGCCTCCAACCCTTTCACACTTTAAACAGTACCTCTCCAACAACCCCAGAGCTGTCAACCTGTTTAAACTGGATTCCGTTTACAGTTTTCCATCAGCATGAGCAAGGATCCTCTGGACCTGCCAAGAGAGGCACCCTGCTCAGCCTTTATCCCTGCAATTTGAAAATTTATTCAACATTTATACAAACTTTTAACATAGCATTATTTTCTTCACCAACCCCCAACAGTTTCCCCAAAGACAATGAGGAATACTTTATTGCAATAACAACTCAGATTTGTACTTTATTTTATACTTTTGTCAACACTTAATTCTTTCAGCAAACGTATTATTTTCATGTGCTCATCTATTTTCCATAACATTTTTCCTCAACCATTTATTTTCAACTCAAACATTTCCTTTAATCTTTGCACTTATTCCTTCAATCAGGGCCTAAACCCAACCATTTATTTTACTTTACTCAACATCATACCTTATCAACACTATAAAGTTTTCTAGACAGAACTTTCTTTAGTGGACCTGAGTCCTACTCAGTCTCTGCCTCAACCATACCATTGAAGATCCGGCTTCTGGACCATGACACCACCATGGAGGGGTCGGCTCACTGCATAATACTGTGAATCATAGTGATGGTCTACAACTTCAACATAATGGAGCGGGATGGACCATCCTACAGTCCAGTCGTGATACTGGGCCACTATATGACCCTGCATAGCGGGTCCCTTCCGATCTACAGGGTATGTAGGATTGGGGGTCATCCGTCTGAAAATCTCATCTTTGGTCCATGTTTGTGCTGGGCATCTACGAGGCACATGACTGCCAGAAGTATGTTTGGGTACACCAACCCCCATAGATCCCACACCAATCTCTTCAGATATCTGTCCACTCGACTGATCTTTGGGAGCTTGGCGCCTGCAAGTCATCTGCCTTCAACTCAAATGGTGTCTCTCAGTTCTTCTGGCATTGGTTCCCCTAACCAGCACCCTTTCAAGGACTGTGGGTGTAATCCCGGTCGGCCTTATCCATCCACCACATTAGCAGAGATCCTGAGGGTCCGGAGTAGTCAATCTATGTCCGGACTGGTCACAACCTACTCCGTAGCTCAATTTACAGGGATCTTCAAGTTCAGTTCTCCTGTGGCCAGGCACAGGTAATCCAACATAGTGGTGAGTAATGGTAATCCTGTCTCTGGCTCTTTTGAGATGTTTCACATCAAGCTGCCCTTCCTGGTGCATATGAACTCCTCTGGCCTAGCGACCACCTCCACCTTTCCATGGAGCATTCCCTGCATGGGTGTTGCTCTGGTCCCCAAAATCACCACTCCAGGCAGGACTTCCTCCATGGCCGCCACCGCTGACCTTGGCCCTGGGCTAAACTCTCTCTGAGCTCTGAGCTGCTCTCCAAGCAAGGGGAGGATGAGGGAGGCAAACTGTCATTGGTCTTCCTAAAGTTTTCAGCCACGGCAGCAAAGCTTCAGGTCCTTTTGCCTTCACCGGGGTTCATGCGGGCTCACCCGACCTGGGCTCTCCCCCACTTTTCTCTGCCTCCTTCCCTGAGAGGCTCCCCGACCCTTGGCAGATCCTCTCCCACATCTCATTTCGATCCCAGGAAGGTGATCGACCCTCTCCGGTAGGTCCTGGTAGAGGACTCGCTCCACCCAAGGTGTCTCTTTCTTCCTTCTTGTCGAGGGTCAGGCCGACGGCCTTGGATGGCACTTTATCCTCTTCCTTTCTGGCCAGCATGGGAAACACCATCATAACTCTGCAACTTCCTCCCGCCCTTTTTCCCAGGCACTCACAGTTTTGGTGCACTTCACTCTGTTAGCTCGGGCTTTTACAGGGCAGGGAATTTGAATTTAGTTTTACTGGACTAGCTTCTGCAGTCTCTCCGCTATCAAATTTGTAAATCCTAGGCCTATGCGACAGGCCCACTGAAATTTGTAATCCACAATGGCTGCTCGCTCATTTGATGCCAGTCTTCCCCACAGACAATTTAAAGTGCTTGTCCAATGTTTTCAAATATGAAAATGTAAACTAAATACCACTAATCACAAAGCATGTCCTAGCATAATTACATAATCCAAAAATTTATAAAATACATTTATAATGCAATATGCTCAGTTCACAAGTGTAATCACTTATAATGTGAAACAAGTGAAAACTGTATTGGAACCATCATTGCACAATAATGTTCCAAATGCAGCACCAATAATAATAATAATAATAATAATAATAATTAGTTAAATCATTACCATTGGATTTCTGCTATAGGGAAGATCAATAGAAAGCCAAATCACTCCAATCGATGTTGATGACAAGCAAATAAAAATAGAACGGAATAGTCCATAACAAATTTACTATCCCAGTTTTAATGCTCCAAAAGCTGGGCCCTGGGGCCCTTTACAGAGCAGCGGTAAGCCCAATGTGGGCTTACTGCTCTCTCTTCTGGGACTACCACCGGTTCTACTGCTGGGTTAGTGCGGGGGCCCTTATCGCCACCTCAGTGGGTGGCGTTAAATGCTCCCTTCCGCATGGCCATGCATTAAGAGTTCTCTTACCGCATAGCCATATGTGCTGGGGGCTTTTTACCCGCTGGTGCATGGGAAAAATGGCCCCCACTGTTAGCGTAGGGCCCTTTTTCCCGCAGCTTGGTAAGAGGACCCCTCCCTGTTTACTAAGCTGTGCTGTAGGTGTGCTAACGTTTTAGCGTGTGATAAAAAATTAGCACACTCTAATGCTAAAGACACCTATAGGAATATATGGGTGTCTATAGCATTAGCGCGCTAATTTTTAGTGAGCGCTAAAAAGTTAGCGTGTCCAGGGGTCCTTTAACTAAGGTGCACCAAAAAGTGGCCTGCGCTGGTGTAGATGTGCGTATTGGGCGCGCGCGGGGCCGTTTTTCAGCCTTTCTTTTTTGACCGAAAATGGACGTGCAGCCAAATGAAAATTGGCGCGCGTCCACTTTGGGCCTGAGACCTTACTGCCACCCTTAGCAGTAAGGTCTCGCGCATTAGCTGGGTGGTAATAATCATCGCAAATACAATGCCGATTACTGCCTGGTTAGCGCCCTGCAACAGAAATTTTCCGGCATGCATAGTGGGCGTGTGTAAAAAAAATTAAATTACCATCCGGGCCATGCGGTAGCCGGGTGCTAGTTCTGAACTGACACGCATTGGGGGCCCCCCTACAGCACGGCATAGTAAACGGCATTTTGCAACCTGATACAATCAATGGTACTAAGCCATGTAGACTACTGCAATAGAATTTATGTGGGATGCAAAGAACAAACCTTAAAGAAACTCCAGACCGCTCAAAACGCAGCAGCAAGACTCATCTTTGGAAAAACACGATTTGAAAATGCAAAAGCCCTCGCGAAAAACTACAATGGCTCCCAATTAAAGAACGCTTTGCTTTCAAAATCTGCACTCTGGTTCACAAAATTATCTACGGTGAAGCTCCGGGATACATGACAGACTTGATTGACCTACCAACTAGAAACACATCCAAATCAACACGAACGTACCTAAACCTGCACTACCCAAGCTGCAAAGGACTCCAATACAAATCAACTTACGTGTCCAGTTTTTCCTACATAAGCACACAACTGTGGAACGCATTACCAAAAGCCTTGAAAACTACGAACGACCACCTAAACTTCCGGAAAACACTAAAAACTAACGTGTTTAAAAAGGCATACCCTACCAATCCAACATAAATGCCTGATCTTTGCAACACAACAAACTAAAGAACGTAATGGACATAACACAACTCTTCCGTTCTCCGATTCCCTAGTGTGGCTGTGCCACATGAACTTGATCTTACCACAACAGAAGGAAGTGGAAAACACAACTTCAAGAGATCAATCCGAGACACCAGGGTGAGATGCTCCAGAAAAAACTTTATTAGGACCCTACACGGTCTGTGTTTTGGCTTTTAAAAAAGACTTCATCAGGGGTCGATCAGTGGGTGCACAAAGTATGTACTGATTGACAGTGGAGCACATGAAATGTCGTCTCTAAATAAAATGAAGTGTACTGCCTTGCACCAACAGATTCAATTTGAATCTTTTTTAAAAGCCGAAACACGGACCGTGTAGGGTCCTAATAAAGTTTTTTTCTGGAGCATCTCACCCTGGTGTCTCGGATTGATCTCTTGAAGTTGTGTTCTCCACTTCCTTCTGTTGTTGAATTTTTGTGGAAACTGCGAACTCTTTTTGTTTCTGCCTTTATCTTACCACAACATCAGTTTGTATTTGTTAACACCGGAGTCTGTAACGCCTCGCCGGTACTATGTAAGCCACATTGAGCCTACAAATAGGTGGGAAAATGTGGGATATAAATGTAAAGTCTAAGGGGAGGCCCTTAATCAAGCAACAATAAGCTAAGTATCTGTGGTTTATATTTTGGCTGTGATGTATAGTATTCATAAATGTTAGAAGCGCACGAATCAAACACCCGGGGAGGAGGTTGGTAGAAGACCAGTGATTATATTGAGGTGACCATACTGATGTGATCTTATTGATCAAAAGTTGTCACAGGTCTGAAGTCTTCTTCCCCTCCGTTATTGATAAATCTATCTCACAACTTATGATTACCATCCGCTATTGTGCTGACTGTTATCTTACATAATCCAGCGGAGTTGTTCCCAAAGTTCTTTGTTACCATGGATATAAATGTAACAAATTAATAAATAAATAAACAGGGCCCATTACTTATCTACATATATAAAACTCACCCTCAACGTTCTGAAGACAGTGACGTCAGTGAAGCCAAGCCCTGACTTCCTTCAAAAAGGTTCGAAGGTTCATGGTGGTGAAGTCACCGCTCCGGGCCCTGCCCTCGAGGGCGGAGCAATGGCACAACAACCAAGGGGTTGGCAGGGAGGGAGGGAGGCAGGGAGGCGGGGGGAAAATCGCTATGGGCCCCGCCCTCGCTTCAAACGTCATGACGTTGGGGGCGGAGCAATGGCAGAACAACGAAGGGGTTGGCCAGGGAGGGAGGGGGGTGTTGCCGACGAAAACCTTGCTAGCGCCCGTTTCATTTGCTCAGAAGCGGGCCTCTTTTACTAGTCTCTTATATTTGTCCTTCTCTGGTAGAACGAATGCTGACTCTCCAAAATTAGATGACGACCCATATTTATTTATTGTACACTTATGCCCCACGCTTTTCCCCACAGTTTTGCAGGCTCAAAGTGGCTTACAATGCCAGATCAGAGGTGGGACAATTATATTCAGTTTGTATCATCATAAAATAATGTTCCCAGTCAGAAATCGCTGAGTAATGTGCTGAGTTCAGTGACATCTGTAAACTGCTTTTCTCCTGGGAGCCCCAGCAAAAGTGGTCAGAAGGATGGGTGTCTCCGACATAAGATATATTTAAAAAAAACACATTTGTTGAATCCTAAATAAAAAGTAGTGTTGTTTTAAAGTAACGTTATCCTTTCTAAAGATGTGACTTGTTTCCTGTAGTTCCGGTGATTCATGAGCGGTTCATTTTTGAGGGAGAGAGAAATGGTGGAAATTCAGTGGAATATTTCCATAGAAAACGGTGGAAGTTAGTTTCAAACTGTGCTAAAAACTGTTTTGCTTGCCACAAAATATTTTTGAGCCTGATATAAAAGACTCAAGGCTAATTAAGTATGAACCCGAAATATAATTCTAATTAACTCATGTAATCCAAATACCTTCTAATTGTAGATTCTATGAAGTAAATGGAAAAAGACTGATGTAAAAAGAAAGAAGGAAGGAAATATGGAAAGGAGAACCAGGAGGAGTTAGGTGAAAACAGACAACGTGGGTGGGGGTGGGGAATAGAGACTGGGACTAGCATGATATGGAAACAAAAAATCCCACCCAATTAACAAAAGGTAGGAGAAAAGCATTTTATTTTCATGGTAATGATTAGAATATATAGCACAGTGATTTAGCAGTATGATTTTGAAGTAAACTGGATGTCCAGAAACAGTTCAAAACCTCTCACCTGAGTACAACTCCCACAGAATTTACATTTGGAAATATTTAGATTGTGTTGCCTATTTAGGGGGAGGAGTAGCCTAGTGGTTAGTGCAGTGGACTTTGATCCTGGGGAACTGAGTTTGATTCCCACTGCAGCTCCTTGTGACTCTGGGCAAGTCACTTAACCCTCCATTGCCCCTGGTACAAAATAAGTACCTGAATATATGTAAACTGCTTTGAATGTAGTTGCAAAAACCTCAGAAAGGTGGTATATCAAGTCCCAGTTCCCTTCCCCCCTTTCCCTTATGACATCACAATATCAGAAGTCAGCCAAGTATCGGGCAATGAAGCCATTGTGACATCACTGATGAGGTTGGCTCTTATTGGTGGAATGAGTGGAGGAGTAGCCTAGTGGTTAGTGCAGTGGACTTTGATCCTGGGGAACTGAGTTTGATTCCCACTGCAGCTCCTTGTGACTCTGGGCAAGTCACTTAACCCTCCGTTGCCCCTGATACGAAATAAGTACCTAAATATATGTAAACCACTTTGAATGTAGTTGCAAAAACCTCAGAAAGGTGGTATATCAAGTCCCAGTTCCCTTTTACTAAGGTGCACTGAAAAAGTGGCCTGTGGTAGTGTAGACACGTGTTTTGGGCACGCGCAGAATTATTTTTTTAGTGCTGAAAACAGATGTGTGGCACAATGAAAATAGCCGTACGACCATTTTGGGTCTGAGACCTTACCTCAAGCCATTGACCTAGCGGTAATATCTCATACGGTAACCGGGCGGTAATGGTCTACGCGCATCAAATGCCACTTGACGTGCATAGCTACCGCACGTCAGAAAATAAAAAATATTTTTCAGGTGCGCATAGCGGATGCACGCTAAAATTGAAATTATTGCAAGGGCCACGCAGTAACCAGGCGGTAACTTCAATTTGGCATATGGTGGGCGCATGTAGGCGTCTATCCTGCTTATTTTTGAAGGAGAAGGCCGGCCATCTTCCGACACAAATTGGGAGATGGGCGTCCTTCTCCCGACGTCGCCGAAATCGGCATAATCGAAAGCCGATTTTGGACGGCTTCAACTGCTTTCCAATGCAGAGCCGGCCAAAGTTAAAGGGGCATGTCGGAAGTATACTGAAGGCGGGTTGGGGGCTTGGTTAAGAGATGGCCGGCCTCGCCCGATAATGGAAAAAAGAAGGCCGGCTCTGACGAGCATTTGGCCGACTTTACTTCGTCCTTTTTTGTTCACGACCAAGCCTCAAAAATGTGCCCTAAATGACCAGATGACCACTGGAGGGAATTGGGGATGACCTCCCCTTACTCCCCCAGTGGTCACCAACCCCCTCCCACGCCCCCCAAAATTTTGTAATCATTTTTTTCCAGCCTCTATGCCAGCCTCAAATGTCATACCGATCTCCATCACAGCACTATGCAGGTCCCTGGAGCAGTTTTTAGTGGGTACTGCAGTTCACCTCAGGCAGGCGGACTCAGGCCCATCTCCCCCCTACCTGTTACACTTGTGGTGGTAAATGGGAGCTCTCCAAAACCCACCAGAAACCCACTGTACCCACATCTAGGTGCCCCCCTTCACCCGTAAGGGCTATAGTAGTGGTGTACAGTTGGGGGTAGTGGGGTTTGGGGGGTTCAGCACACAAGGTAAGGGAGCTATGTACCTGGGATCAGTTTGTGAAGTTCACTGCAGTGCCCCCTAGGGTGCCCGTTTGGTGTCCTGGCATGTGAGGGGGACCAGTGCAGTACAAATGCTGGCTTCTCCCACGACCAAATGCATTGGATTTGGCCGCGTTTGAGATTGTTGCCATTAGTTCCATTATCAGCAAAAACCAATGGTGGCCATCTCTAGCACCGGCGATCTCTAAAGGCAGGCCAAATGTTGAGATTTGTCCGGCCCCGACCGTATTATCGAAACGAAAGATGGCCGGCCATCTTGTTTCAATAATACAGTTGGGTACACCGCTTGACGGGGCCAGAGTTAGAGATGGCCGCCCTTATAGATGGCCGGCCCCATTCGATTATGCCCCTCCACGTGGCTTAGTAAAAGGTCCCCTAGATTTTTTTCTGATGCATATTTAATTTTCTTGTCTGCAGAATGCACCCATCAGCCCTGAGTCTTTTATATCAGGCTGAAGCAACAAAAAGAATGTGGTTTTAAGCATAGTTTGAAAGTGAATTCCACAATTTTCCATGGAGACAGTTCACTGGATTTTCTCCATTCTATTCTCCCTCTAAAATGAACTGATTGCACACTACTAGTATTACTGGGAAGAAATTTCAGATGCACCCACCCGAAAACGTTTAATCTTACCTTCTCTCCTTCCTTCTCTGTCGTGCTTTGTACGTGCTTCATCTCTTGGCTTCCATCGGATGCCAAACTGCAAGTTCCTGTAATCTTGCAGGTCCTGCTGGTCCCACATGTTCAGGCATCAGATTGAAGACATGGAGAATAAACGAGCAGATCAAAGTGACATCCAAAGGATTTAATTAGAGATATCGTATATAAGAAAGTTGCCCGACACAGGCCGTGGGCGAAACACGGCCTGTGTCGGGCAACTTTCTTAGCCCTGGATTATACATGTCTCTCCTATTCCTCTCCAAGCCTTAGCTTTTATCCATCTGTCTTCCTTCCTTTCCCTTCTCTCCTGCTCTGGTCAGTTTCTTAGACTGTAAGCTCTTCAGGCAGGGACTTAACATAACTGAATAAGTATCATCGTTTTAAGGCTCTACATACCTCCATCAGCATTATAAATGATATTTATTATTATTTCATTCACTCTCTTTCCCCTCATTATCTGCTTAGCTTCTCAGACTGTAAACTGTTTGGGACAATGACTCCATTCCCACTGTCAAACATTTCTCCTTTTCCCTCCCCTCAATATTGATCAGAACCTCTTTCATGCCCAGGATCCCTCTCCCCTTCCATCACTTCCCTCCTCCCTCCCCAACCAATAGATCTTTAATACTCACTAGTTTTCCAGTGATTCGATTTTTAAATGTAGGTTCAAATTATCCTTTACTATGGTTGCCTATATTTAATAATTATTCTCCAGCTTTCTTCTATCTTTTGAGCCTTTGCAGAAAGTTCCAGTATATCAGAGGTGTCCTTAGCAACCTTAATCTTGAAGGGGTCAATATACAAAACATTTTAAGTGAGCAGGAGAAGATCCTGCCTGGTTAAATTGTTTGGGCCACTTACTGCTGATAATCAGCTACAATTAACCAGGTAGTGTCACTGAAAATCAGCACTGACTGCCCCAGCACTAACTGGAGTGTATCTTGGATGGTGCTGAGATGGTCCGGGGTAGAGTCTGGGTGGAACCAGCATCTATCCAGACACAGGCACTACTTTTGCACAGTCTTATCTTTGCTTGGTTAGCTATCCAGCACCAGCACTGAATATTGGCCAGTGTCTGGATAATTTCTGGGTAGTGACCTTAAATCCTATGGTCTCCACTCCCACCCAACCCCCCTCGAAGAGCATTGGCCTCCTCCCTTCTTACCTCCCAATTTTGATCCCTCAAAAGAACATTGCCATCCCTCCCCCAAGAAGAGCATCAGGCCCCCTGGCTCTGATTACCCTCCCTCCCTCCCCATCCAAAGAGCATAGCTTCCTCCAAGGATCCCCCCAACTCATCCCCTGGTAGGCCTCTGGACTTTCCTTTATGATTCATGGTGATCTAGGGGCCCTTCACGGCTCCAACTTCAAAATGGCTGCTGTGACCTTTAACTGAGATGGGTAGGAATGGGTGGACCTCTTTCCTGCCCTTTGTCCTTAAGACCATCAGGCATCATAAAGGTAGACCCAGGGTGAACTTACTAGGGGATGAGGGTGGGGAGGAGGGAGATCTTTGTAGGTTGGAGAGAGGAGAATGGAGGGGGAGGGTACGGGAGTCAGGGTTCTCAATGCTTTTTTGAGAGGGGAGATTGGAGTGTGTGTGTGTGTGTGTGGGGGGGGGGGGGGGCTGATGCTCTTCTGTGAGAAGAGGGAAGAGGGAGGGGGGACCTTATTTGGGTCCTGGCCAATATTCAGCCAAGATATGCATGTGTCTTATTTTGTTGCCTGACTGAATATCAGCCAGGATCCACATGTATACTGGTGGCTGCATCCTACCAGTCAGTCCCAGATAGTCAATGTTGGGATAGATTGGGAGGAGACTGGAGGGAGGAGTGAGAACGGAATGCAAATTAACCAAAAGTCAAAGAGAATAGGTTGGTTTTTAGTTGTGATTTGAATTTAGTATAAGAAGTTTCCATTCGGAGAAAGGGCAGGAGGGCATTCCAGAGAGTGAAACCTAAAAAGCCGAAGGAAGATTCTCAAGAAATTGTTAGGTGGAAGGAGGGGAGAGAAAGTACAACTAACAAGTTTGCAGTGGAAGAATGAAGATAACATGTGGAGGTATAGGGGAGCATAACTGAGTGAAGGTATGCAGGGGAAGTCAGGAAATGTGATTTATAAACAAATATGGTAACATAGTAAATGACGGCAGATAAAGACCTATATGGTCCATCCATTCTGCCCAACAAGATAAACTCATTTGACATGGTATGTGATACTTTATATGTATACCCGAGTTTGCTTTGTCCTTGCCATTCTCAGGGCACAGACCGTAGAAGTCTGCCCAGCACTGTTCTTGTACTAAGTTCTGGAGCTAACGTCGAAGCCCCTTAAAATTTACACTCCAGCCCATCCATATCTATTCAGTTACGATCAGGGCGTAGACCGTAGAAGTCTGCCCAGCTCCCATTTTGTTTCCCAATTACCAGCTTTGCCACCCAATCTCCGCTAAGATTTCATGGAACCATTCCTTCTAAACATGATTCCTTTGTGTTTATCCCACGCACGTTTGAATTCCATTACCGTTTTCATCTCCACCACCTCCCGCTGGAGGGCATTCCACATATTTAAATATGAAGATTCAGATCAAGCAGCTAATGAGAAGCGTTTTTGTTAAGTTGAGACAATTACAACGCATAAAAAAATGTAGTGAATCAAGATTGTTTTCAATTGATGTTGCAAGTGTTAGTGCTGTCCCAACTTGACTATTGTAACTGACCTTAGGTTTTACAGAATACTGCCGCAAACTGTTTTTTTGGAAAATGAAGGTCGGATTTTGAAACACCTTTATTAAAGAGCCTGCATTGTCTCCCGTTGGATGCCCAATGTCAGTTTAAATTGTCTACTCTGATACTAGGATACTTTATGGTAATGCCCAAGAATATTTGGTAGCTTTGTTGGCCATTGGTTTGATTGCTCGTTCTCTTAGGTCAAAAGACCATGGTATATTACAATTTCCAATTTTAAAAAATGTGAAGTATAAATCTATTCATGCAATGGATTTTGTTTATAGATCAGCTCAGTGTTGGAACTCACTTCCTCTTGAGTTGAGATTAACTTCTGGTTATCTGAAATTTTATAAAATGTTAAAAACTCATCTATTGTCTATATATTTGGGGTAAGATTTGAAGCATCTTTTTTTTTAGTGGTAAATAGGATGCTGTTTGTTTGGTATTGTAATTTCCGAGTGTTGGTCTAGCTCTTTGATATATTGTAATTCACACTGATCCAGTAATGGTTTGTAGTTGAATCAGTGGCGTTCCTGGGGGGGCTGGCACCCGGGGCGGATCGCAGATGGACCCTGCCCCCCGGGTGCAACGCCCCCCCCCCGATGCAGCGCGGACCCCCCCGCGAAGGAACCCCCCCTGCCGGGTGCACGCCGCTGTGGGGGGGGGGGGGGGTGCCGCGCGCGCCTGTCCTCCGTTGTTCCATGCTTCTTCTCTGCCCCGGAACAGGAAGTAACCTGTTCCGGGGCAGAGAAGAAGCATTAAAAAACGGAGGACAGGCGCGCGCGGCACCCCCCCAGTGGCGTGCACCCGGGGCGGACTGCACCCACCGCCCCCCCCTAGGAACACCACTGAGTTGAATATACATTTTATTGTAATTATAATAATTGTAATTGTAAATAATTTAAAACTATGTGCAGAGACCAGAAACCAGTGATCCGAGTGAAGAAGTGGAGTGACACGATCAAAACGGTGATCCACTTACCATCACAATGCTGTCTAAGAAGCTCTTCACCTCTCAAAGAGGTTCTGCTATATGACAATCACAGAAATTGAAGTGTCAACTGGAGCTATCCAAAAATAGTAGGTGCAATGCTACTTGTGGATCATTAATATACCGCATACAGTTCAAGCTTCTCCTTCTTACCTACAAATGCACTCAGTCTGCAGCCCCTCATTACCTCTCTACCCTCATTTCCCCTTACGTTCCCGCCCATAACCTCCGCTCACAGGACAAATCCCTCCTCTCAGTACCCTTCTCCACCACCGCCAACTCCAGGCTCCGCTCATTCTGCCTCGCCTCACCCTATGCTTGGAATAAACTTCCTGAACCCTTACTCCAAGCCCCCTCCCTACCCATCTTCAAATCCTTGCTCAAAGCCCACCTCTTCAATGTTGCTTTCGGCACCTAACCTTTATACCGTTCAGGAAATCTAGACTGCCCCTACTTGACTGACTTTACATTTGTCCTTTAGATTGTAAGCTCTTTGAGCACGGACTGTCCCTCTATGTTAAATTGTACAGCGCTGCGTAACCCTAGTAGCGCTTTAGAAATGTCAAGTAGTAGTAGTAATATCACTGGAATTATGGTTAAATCCATAGCTGAAGAGTTAATAAGTACCACGCAAAGCAAGAGTGGTCAAATGGGCATTTTCCTGAAACATTTCTAGCTGGAAATTGATGTAAAGAAAGATAAATTGTCCATCATCATGATTCAAATTGAATATAGTCTATCACATTTTCATGGTAAATTTGATGCACTTGTCAATCTAGGATTTACTCACTATGGGGCCCTTTTACTAAGCCGTGTAAACGTCTATGTGCGCCCAACATGCGCCAAAATGGAGTTACTGCCCGACTATCATGTGGCTCTTGCGGTAATTTCATTTTTAGCGTGCGTCCAATAAGCACATCTGAAAGATATTTTTTTTATTTTCGGACGCCCGTAAGGGACGCACGCCAAGTGGCATTTGGCGCACATAGGTCATTACTGCCTGGTTACAGCGTGAGTCTTTACCGCTAGGTCAATGGCTGGTGGTAAGGTCTCAGACCCAAAATGGACGCGTGCCAATTTTCATTTTGCCGCACGTTCATTTTCGGTAAACATTTTTTAAAAGGCATTTTTTTACAGGCGCACTGAAAAATGGATCGCGCACGCCCAAAACCCATGCCTACGCTACTGCAAGCCATTTTTCAGCGCGCCTTTGTAAAAGGACCCTTATGTTCCAAGGCAATTTATTATCTAACAGTATGGGGTGCCATCAAAAACTTATTTTTATTGTCCCTACATGCTAAACCAAGTTTTCAATTTTCCTTACAGTTGGCCATCTTTATCTTGTATCAGATATGTATATTGTTTGATGCTCAGTTTATTGTTCATATTTGTATACTGGCTAACATTTTAGCCATTTGTGTTTTGTTTCATTGATAAAATTAAATAAAAATATTGGAGCTAAAGATGTTTCTCTTTATTTGCTCTTCTGATATTTAACCATAATGCTACGTATTACCTATGACCTCAAATAAGATAAATGGAGTGACAGTGCCCTCTACTGTTAGTCAGGGATGTTTGGTTCTCATACAGAAAATATTTGGGATTTAGATTTTGGAAAATGCAAGATTTTCACACACACAGTTGCTAAATTATATCCACTGTGAATTGCGACCTGTTCATAATGACAGATAATTATAGTTTAGACTTTCTGGACTAGCAGTACTGCAACTATTCAATAATATATCAGCTGTGAGATAAATCTGTTTTGACTGCAACGTTTATTTTAAGTTACTCCTTGTCTTTGGATTGTCTGCTTTTTAAATCCATTTTGCTGCAGATTTTTTTGGCTTGACTACAAGACATCCTTGTGATCTTGAAGAATTATAGTGCACTTCCAGTGCCACAGTGAGGTCATACATCTCTTGGCTGAATAAAACACTGGGAAAACCTTCCACTTATGTAGCCAATAAGCTGTTTCTATTATGGAACTAATACTTTGGATGTCTTCCCTACAAGGCTAATTATGATCCTCTGTAGCAGTTTTTAGAAACTGTCTGTATAGAAGAATTTAACCCTTGAATAATGGTAGCGAGGGGGCGAATAATGCCAATTCCTAACATTTTAGTACAATTTTAGAAACATCAAATCATAAACTCGAATTTCTCAAGTGACAAACTATTGACTCAGTTTTTTAAACACTATTTTATTACTGTGAGACTTATCTTTTATTATTTTATTTATTGCATTTGTATCCCACATTTTCCCACCTATTTGTGGGCTCAGTGTGGCTTACAATACATTGTGAATGATGGAAATACAGTTTGTTACAGTGCGATTATGGGTTACATTGTGAACAGTTATGGTAAGACAAAGTCAAGTCAAAACATCATTAGGGGCATAGAAACTATGGAATGTAACATTGGGGAGATGATAAGGCAATCGAATAATAGCAAGAGAGCGTTAGGGTATAACAATTTTATCTGTGGGTCGATTTTTAAGTGTGGAGAAAATACGGGGGAAGAGAGTTCAGAAGAGAGTATATTGATGCATTTCTATTAGTGTGCATGGAGTTCATGTGCTTTGATCCTTGCAGTAAGTTTTTTCAAAGAGATGAGTCTTCAATCGTTTGCGGAAGTCGGTTAATTCGAAGATCGTTTTCAGGTTGCGTGGTAGTATTGTAATGGTATCAGTTTATTATCAGATACATATATATAAACCAATATATTTGTGCAGCTTTTAAATATATATATTTGACACTGCAGCAGAGAGAATAGTTTCATTTCAAGCCCCTCTCTCCCCATCCCTTTTTCTGGGAACTTCTGATAGCAGGGATAGTTAATTACAAACACTTAACAAAGACAAAAGAGAGATATATAACTCTCTCTGCCCTCCCACCTAAAAAGACTGAACAAAAGGTGGGTACCTGGACGCTCATCAGGACATCTCTGAAAACCAAAGACCCAAGAGACAGAAAGTCTGGAGAACCCATTGAAGACAAAGACTTCAGAGGGGAGACCATAAACAGGACATTTGCTTGTCAAAGGTATACCTGCCCCTCCCATCAGCTTTCAGACATGTGCAGAAAGGAAGGACTTATAATGTGATCATGTGAACAGACTACATTAACCATAATGCCTTGCAAAATATCCAGGACATGCACACACCATGCTTCTCTGCTAACATTATAAAAGGCCTGGAAACAGCCCAGCTCGCTCTCTTGGAACCCGCCTCCTCTTGGAACCTGCCTCCTCTTGGGACCTGCTGCTCTCGTTGGGGTCCGCTGATGCCTTGCTCCTGAAACATGTGCTCATCAATCAGCTGGACCACAGCATGCTTGTAACAAGGACTTGTAAGTAACATAACTTTTGATCTAGACCTGCTACTTTGCCTTACTTAAGCACAGATTATCTGTAAAGATCTCTTAAAACCTACCTCTCGTGTGCAATTGTATATTAAATCAACCTTTTTGAAGCTAAAATTACGGTCTCTTTGTGTTCTGAGTATATGGTATCTTTTATATATACTTAATCTATTTAATTTATTGCAATTATCACCTTTGGTGATTGCTGGAGAAATTAATATCCTAAAACTTATAAATACAGCACCTGCTCTTAAATTATAAACAGTAGCGAGTGCTCTCGAGCTATTTTCCCCAAAATAAATAATTTCTTGTAACAGTATATTCCAGAATTGCGTGCTCATATAGGAGAAGTTTGATGCGTGCAGTACTTTGTATTTTTTATGCCTTTGCACTTGGGGAAGTGGAGATTGAGGAAAGTTCGGGATGATCTTTTGGCGTTTCTGGGTGGCAGGTCTATTAAATCAGACATGTATGCAGGGGCTTCACCGTGAATGATTTTGTGAACTAAGGTGCATACTTTAAAGGTGATACGTTCCCTGAGTGGGAGCCAGTGTAGTTTCTCACGTAAGGGTTTTGCACTTTCGTATTTTGGTTTTCCGAAGATGAGTCTGGCTGCTGTATTCTGGGCTGTTTGAAGTTTCCTCAGTATTTGCATCATAAACTGGAATTTCTCAAGTGACAAACTATTGACTCAGTTTTCTAAACACTGTTTTGTTACTGTGAGACTTATAGCACTGAGAAAATGTTTGCGGACTCCTAGTATGATCTGTGGTTTGGTATAATTTATATAAAAGTATGATTAGATCCCATTCGAAAGCCTAATAAAACTTCTACTCCGGATCTTTTTTTCTTATGTAGGTAGACTGATGAGCAAAGATTTTTAGGAACTTCACCAATCATGCAAATAAATTGCTTGCAGCTTTACTCCATAAAGGTTGGCATAGTCGATTAATCCCACCTGGTTTATTGTTTGACTACTGTTTTCCAGCTGGAGAAATAATAAAGAATTCTTCCTGTTCTCCTTTGTTCATGATAGCTATTTCAGTTACTAGCTCTTTGAAATCAGTAATAAAATGATGACAAACCTAGAGGGGCATAATCGAACGGCGCTGGCCATCTATATGGCAGGCGCCGCAAAGAGCAGTCCCGAACCGTATTATCGAAAAAGATGGCCGGCCATCTTTCGTTTCGATAATACGGTTGGGGCCGGCCAAATGTCAGAGATGGCTGGGTTTGAGATGGCCGGCATCAGTTTTCGCCCATAATGGAAACTGATGCCAGCCATCTCAAACCCGGCCAAATCCAAGGCATTTGATCGTGGGAGGGGCCAGCATTTGTATTGCACTGGCCCCCCTGACATGCCAGAACACCAACCGGGCACCCTAGGGGGCACTGCAGTGGACTTCAAAAATTGCTCCCAGGTGCATACCTCCCTTACCTTGTGTGCTGAGCCCCCCAAATCCCCCCAAAGCCCACTCCCCACAACTCTACACCATTACCATAGCCCTTATGGGTGAATGGGGGCACCTACATGTGGATTCAGTGGGTTTTGGGGGGGGGGTGTTGGAGGGCTCCCATTTACCACCACAAGTGTAACATGTAGGGGGCGGGATGGGCCTGGGTCCACCTGTCTGAAGTGCACTGCACCCACAAAAAACTGCTCCAGGGACCTGCATACTGCTGTCAGGGAGCTGGGTATGACATTTGAGGCTGGCATAGAGGCTGGCAAAAAATGTTTTTTAATTTTGTTTTGGGTGGGAGGGGGTTGGTGACCACTGGGGGAGTAAGGGGAGGTGATCCCCGATTCCCTCCGGTGGTCATCTGCTCAATTGGGGCACTTTTTTGAGGCTTGGTCCTAAAAATAAATGGACCAAGGGAAGCCGGCCAAATGCTTGTCAGAGCTGGCCATCTTTTTTCCATTATCGGCCGAAGCCGGCCATCTCATAACCACGCCCCCGTCCCGCCTTCCATAGCCTTCCGAAACGCCCCTTTTAACTTTGGCCGGCTCTGTGATGGAAAGCAGTTGGAGCTGGCCAAAATCGGCTTTCCATTATACCGATTTGGCCGGCTTGAGGTCATGGTTGGCCATCTCCCGATTTGTGTCGGAAGATGGCCGGCTATCTCTTTCGAAAATAAGCAGGCTAGTGCAAGAGTTAACATTATGATTTTTCTGTTGCAGGCATGCCCCCTTCTTGTCTATCGTATGGAGAGATTTGCAAGGATGCCTCAGCTGCAGGTGATCCCTGATATCTTATGTAACGGATCTAGGTTCTGTAGGCCTGTTGAAATGTTCATATGTCAGACGCAACATAGATTGTTTTCATTCATAAAGTTTTCTGTTCAAATAGCTAATTTGGTAGGGCAGTTGTCCTCTTCAGTAGGGATGGGGACCCGCGGTAACTGCAGGGATGGGAACAGAGCCAGAACCTGCAGGCACTGGGCGGGGACGGGGACAGATCCCATGGTGATGGGGCGGGGATGGGGACAGAGCCCGTGAGGACGGGAACAAACTTTGTCCCCGTGTCTACTTTGAAACCTGTTAATGAACTGGACTGTTATTTATGTCTGAGTGATGCAGACAACAATATTTTGATTTTTTGGAAAAACAAGCAAACATGCTGGTCACAACCAGGGGCGTATCTGCGTGGGGCCACGGGGGCCTGGGCCCCCGCAGACTTCGCCCTGGACCCCCATCCCACCGTTGCCGTGGGCTACCTTTGCTGGCGGGGGACCCCAACCCCCGCCAGCCGAGGTCCGCTTTCTCCTGCCGCTGCCTTTAAAAATATTCCTTCAGCTGGCGGGGGACCCCAACCCCCGCCAGCCGAGCCGAGGTCTTTTAAGTTCTTCTTCGTCCTCCGTCCGTGCTGTTCAAAGCTGCTGAATCCAGTTTCGGAGTCTGACGTCGCTGCACGTTGTACGTGCAGGACATCAGACTCACAGACTCTGTTTCTGTGAGTCTGACGTCCTGCACGTACAACGTGCTGCGACGTCAGACTCCGAAACTGGATTTGAACAGCACGGAGGACGAACAAGAACTTAAAAGACCTCGGCTCGGCTGGTGGGGGTTGGGGTCCCCCGCCAGCAAAGGTAGGTGACGGCGGAGAGGGGGGGTCAGCAGTGGTGGCTGGGGGGGGTCGGCAATAGCAGCGGCGGCGGGGGGGGGGGCTATAATGTGCCCCTTCACTCTGGCTCTGCCCCCCCTACCGCCGAAGTTCAGATACGCCTCTGGCACACCTAGCAAAATTTGCATGGGGGATCCTGTGCATTCCTGATACGTCAGAAGACGTTGCTCATTTGTATTATTGTTTTCTACTTGTGATTTATACACAACAGTTGCACAGCATATTGTTCCTTTTTATACTTGAATAAAAAGATTTAAATATAAAATCATGTGTCCGAGGCTTCTGCAGATAGAAAAATTTAAAAAAGAAAAACTCCTATAAAGAAACACGAAAAACAAAGAGCATAAGGCTGATTCCTATGGACATATTATTATTCTGCGTTCACTCCCTCAAGGTCTCCGATCTTTTAGCAGCAAGACATCAGGCTGTAATAACAAAAATTCCTTGTGACATCTCTGAGTATCTTTAGTTATATCTGGAAACATCCAGATCTTAAAATTTAATTTAAAAGTGATCAAGCACAAATTGGCAGACCTAGCTCCATTCTCCAAAGGCTTCCACCTTCATTCATTTGCAGAGACATCTTTAATTACAGCCAAATAAATCACGAAAGAGAACTTAACGAATAAAACTAAAAAATAAATAGCAAATTATAAATGTCAGTTTGGGTTAACAGTGATATGAAACAACATTTCCCATGTTGCTTCAAGTAAATGCTTATGCCAGATAAATTTGAAATCAGTTAATTCGGAGATACTATATCCCGTCCTGCACGCTCCTTTAAGTGAAACTGAGCACACTCAATTTCACTAAAAGCAGCGTGCAGGACGTGAGGCGGAAGAGAGAACAGGGCAGGCAATGCAGCGGTGCCGGAGACTGGCGCTGGACAAGGCTTCAGCTGGTGGGGGTTGAGGTCCCCCGCCAGCAAAACCAGGGACCCAGAGGAAATTTGTGGGGGCCCAGGCCCCAGTGGCCCGACGTAGCTACGCCAATGCTCTGACCTACAAAATTTGTAAGCCCTGTGGATTTGGAAGGACAAATTTATCATGTTAGGAGGGAGGTACGTGGAGGGACATAATCGAAAGGGGTGCCCAAGTTTTCCTGAGGATGTCCTCACAGGACGGCCCGGAGAAGGGGCGGGGAAACCCATATTATCCAAACAAGATGGACGTCCATCTTTCGTTTCGATATTACGGTCGGAGATGCCCAAATCACGAAATTTAGGTTGACCTTAGAGATGGTCATCTCCGATTTTCGGCGATAATGGAAACCGAGGACGCCCATCTCAGAAACAACCAAATCCAAGCCATTTGGTCATGGGAGGAGCCAGCATGCGTAGTGCACTGGTCCCCCTCACATGCCAGGACACCAACCGGGCACCCTAGGGGGCACTGCAGTGGACTTCAGAAATTGCTCCCAGGTGCATAGCTCCCTTACCTTGTGTGCTGAGCCCCCCAACCCCCCCCCCCAAACCCACTCCCCACAACTGTACACCACTGCCATAGCCCTACGGGGTGAAGGGGGGCACCTACATGTGGGTACAGAGGGTTTCTGGTGGGTTTTGAAGGGCTCACATTTACCACTACAAGTGTAACAGGCAGGGGGGGATGGGTCTGGATCCGCCTCCCTGAAGTGCACTGCACCCACTAAAACTGCTCCAGGGACCTGCATACTGCCGTCAGGGAGCTGGGTATGACATTTGAGGCTGGCATAGAGGCTGGAAAAAATATTTTAAATTTTTTTTGAGGGTGGGAGGGGGTTAATGACCACTGGGGGAGTAAGGGGAGGTCATCCCCGAATCCCTTCGGTGGTCAACTGGTCATTTAGGGCACATTTTTGTGGCTTGGTCGTAAGAAAAACAGGACCAGGTAAAGCCGTCCAAGTGCTCGTCAGGGACGCCCTTTTTTTCCATTAAGGGTCGAGGACGCCCATGTGTTAGGCACGCCCCAGTTCCACCTTCGCTACGCCTCCGACACGCCCCCGTGAACTTTGGTCGTCCCCGCAACAGAAAGCAGTTGAGGATGCCCAAAATCGTCTTTCGATTATGCCGATTTGGGCGACCCTGTGAGAAGGGCGCCCATCTCCCGAATTGTGTCGAAAGATGGGCGCCCTTCTCTTTCGAAAATAAGCCTGTTAGTGGCCCTGTTACTGAAGGGTTGCCGAACGGCAACCTGGAACTACCACTGGCCCAACGCAGGTGCCGGTGGTACTTCCACCCCCTTTCCAGCGCTAGTGGAACTATTTTAAAAATATTTCTGCAAGGGGTTACCCGGCAGTAATTGAACAGCCTCACATGCTGCCCTGTTATCACCGGGTTAGCGCTGGAGCCCTTCCTGCCACTTTAGTGGGTGGTAGTAAGAACTCCCCCCCCCCCAAAAAAAAATGGCCATTCGGTAAGTGTGAACCTACCGCACAGCTATTTCTTTTTTTGGCCTTTTTACCCGCTGCAGTAAAAGGGGCCCTGGCATGCAGGAAAAATGGCTGCAGCCGCTAGCACAGGACCCCTGTTACCGCACTTTAGTAAAAGGACCCCTAAAATTTTAAAAGTAAGAGATTTGGAGCCCAGTTTTACATAGGGGGGAATTGTATACATTGCACTGAGAAATGGGTGCCAGAAAAGCTTGACGCTAAGTGCTATGCTATAATGGACATATATAAGGCTCCTTTAAAAAATCTGTGCAGTAAACATTTCCACCTAAGCATATTCTATAAGCAGTGCCTAGATTTAGGCATGGTATACAGAATACGTTTATCCCATGCAAAAATGCGTGGGATAAACATAAAGGAATTCTGTTCAGAAGGAATGGCTCTTCAGAAGATTAGCGGAGATTGGGTGGCAGCACCGGTGGTTGGGAGGCGGGGCTAGTGTTTGGGAGGTGGGGCTAGTGCTGGGCAGACTTCTATGGTCTGTGCCCTGAAAATGGCAGATACAAATCAAGGTCAGGTATATACATAATGCAGCACATATGAGTTTATCTTGTTGGGCAGACTGGATGGACCGTGTAGGTTTTTCTCAGCCGTCATCTACTATGTTACTATCCTGCTTATTTTCAAAGGAGATGGCCGGCCATCTTCCGACACAAATCGGGAGATGGCCGGCCATCTCCTAAACCCGGCCAAATCGGTATAATCGAAAGCCGATTTTGGCTGGCTCCAACTGCTTTCCATCGCAGGGCCGGCCAAAGATAAAGGGGTCGTTTTGGCAGGGTAAGGAAGGCGGGACGGGGCGTGGTTCCGAGATGGCCAGCTTCAGCTAATAATGGAAAAAAGAAGGGCGGCTCTGATGAGCACTTGGCCGGCTTCACTTGGTCCATTTATTTTTAGGACCAAGCCTCCAAAAATTGCCCCAACTGACCAGATGACCATCAGAGGGAATCGGGGATCACCTCCCCTTACTCCCCCAGTGGTTACCAACCCCCTCCCACCCCCCCAAAAAAAAAATTAAAAATCATTTTTTGCCAGTCTCTATGCCAGCCTCAAATGTCATACCCAGCTCCATGACAGCAGTATGCAGGTCCCTGGAGCAATTTTTAGTGGGTGCAGTGCACTTCAGGCAGGTGGACCCAGGCCCATCCCCCCTACCTGTTACACTTGTGGTGGTAAATGGGAGCCCTCCAACCCCCCCCCCAAAACCCACTTTACCCACATGTAGGTGCCCCCCTTCATCCCTAAGGGCTATGGTAGTGGTGTAGAGTTGTGGGGAGTGGGTTTTAGGGGGGATTTGGTGGGCTCAGCACACAAGGTAAGGGAGGTATGCACCTGGGAGCAATTTGTGAAGTCCACTGCAGTGCCCCCTAGGATGCCCGGTTGGTATCCTGGCATGTGAGGGGGACCACTGCACTACAAATGCTGGCTCCTCCCACGACCAAATGCCTTGGATTTGGCCGGGTTTGAGATAGTCGCCATTAGTTTCCATTATCGCTGAAAAACAATGCTGGCCATCTCTAAAGCCGGCCCTGACTGTATTATCGAAATGAAAGTTGGCCGGCCATCATATTTCGATAATACGGTCAGGACGCTGCTTTACGAGGCCCGCCATATAGATGGCTGGCCCCGTTCGATTATGCCCCTCCACATTACTATGATATCCCAGCACCTAAAACTATGCACCTCCATTTACACCAATGAAAAGATGGCGTAAGTCCCTGCACGTAGATGCTTTGTGCCGATTTTCTGGGCACCAGACTTTTGACTGTTGAAACCTGGTGTAAATCCTGGTACTCAAGTTGTGCTCAATGACCCATTATTCTATAACACTGTGTGCAGCTTTTTTAAAATAGCCGCACCCCTTTTGGTTTGCACACTATGGAATTTAGACGCCCAGCATTAGAACAGCAACCAGAGGTGCATGAAAATCCTAATTGGTGCCAATTAATGTGACTAATTGGTTGCTAGCATTCAATTATTGATAATTAACAGCTTGTGGAGTGGCCTAGTGGTTAGGGTGGTGGACTTTGGTCCTGGGGAACTGAGTTTGATTCCCACTTCAGGCACAGGCAGCTCCTTGTGACTCTGGGCAAGTCACTTAACCCTCCATTGCCCCAGGTATAAATAAGTACCTGTATTCAATATGTAAGCTGCATTGAGCCTGCCATGAGTGGGAAAGCGCGGGGTACAAATGTAACAAAAAAAAATAACAAAATTATGGGACCCTCTTACAAAGGCACTTAAGGACCTACACGCGTATGGCGCGTGTTAAATCAGCATTACCACCCAGCTAGCATGTGCACCTGGTGGCAATTCCGAGTTTGGTGAGCGCCAAAAACCCACGGTAGAAAATAATTTTCTATTGCGAGGGCATTTCTGGCGGTAATCGACAGTTGGCGTGCACTGGATGGTTACCGCGTGGGTAACATGTGAGCCCTTACCACTAAATCAATGGGTGGCGTTAAGGGCTCAGGATGTAAATAGATGCGCACTGGTTTTAATTTTGCCGTTCGTCCATTTCCCAGCCCAAATCCCCCCTTTTTTCCAGACGCGGTGGTGAAATGGTCCAGCTCGCGTCCAAAACACGTGCCCACGCTACCACAGGCCACTTTCTGGTGGGCCTTTGTAAAAGGGTCCCCAAGTTGCATGCATATTTTCGGAGCATGCCCAAATCTGGCGCCATGTATGGAATCCAGGAGAGAATGTGGAGAACTGTGCATGCCTTGGAACTGGTGCAAACTATAATGGGGACATTTCTTCTCATACACATGTACTCCCTGTGTAAAATGGGGAATACACGTGAGGATTTTAATTTCAAGGGGAAAAAAAAGGAGGAAAGATGCCTCACGCAAACGTGAGCAGCAAAACAAAACAGTGAGGTGGACCCAAGGAAGATATCAAAAATATAAGAGTCTTAAGTCATAAAGCTGATCCGACATGGCTGTGTTTTGGCACAAAAGGCCTGCCTCAGGGGTCAAACAAATCTGTTATATTGTGGTGAAAAAACTTGACAAAAACCTGGCTGCTAGAACGCCGTGTGGTCCCAAATGGAAAAATCACTCTGCGACGTGAACAACGCCTTGCCGATCAACCGGTGATGTGATAAATGCAAATTTAACCAAAGACACCCAAACTACGTACCCCTTTGAAATATCTACATGGTGTGGATCTTCATGTGTGAATAGCAGCTTATTGACATTTCCACGTATACATATATGCACTTGACATGTATAAATGCCTCTACTTACATGTGGACATACTTCTACATTTTGGGCTTCTTTGACCAAGCTGTGGTGGCATTGGCCATGTGGGAAGGAAACGGCCACATGGTAAGTTAAACACTTGCCGCATGGCCATTTCCTGGGGGATCCCTTACTATCACCTTTTTAGGAGGCGGTAAGGGTTCCTGCGTTAACAAGGCAGTAACCAGGCAGCATGCAGCGATGCCCGATTACTACTGAGTGGTAAAAATATAAAAATAATTCTGATGCGTCAGTAACGGTGTGCCGTGGGGGCAGGCACTACTGCCCAGCTCCTGCATATGGCAAGCCCTCTGTAGGCTTGCCGCACCTTTGCGAAAGGGCCCCTTACTTAGTAAACTGAAGAATAACCCATAAGTATTTTTTCAAATAAATTGGGAGTGCAATAATGAAAGACTCCATGGTTGGAACAGACTCTTTTTCAAAAGGAAATACCTTATGGCATTGGTTCCCAAGCTTGTCCTGGGGGCTTCCCGGCCACTCATGTTTTCAAGAAGTCCACAATGAATATTGATGAGAGAGATTTCCATGCCTCCAGGACAGGTTTGGGAACCAATGCCTTATGCAATTTTCTTTGGAAAATTTGGCCAGGCTGCATAACACAACATTCTTTGCACCTGCAGGGAAGCAATTAATAAAGTACATATGTGAACATGTGCATAGTAATTTTATAATGAAATCCCCCCATATACGTTCACTCCTCTGACCACTTTATGGGGTGAATTCTATGTATGGCACCAACAAAATTGGCACAGGAAAAAAAGCACTTTTCTATAAGCTGCACTTAAAGTTAGGCACGGTTTATAGAATAGCACTTAGGCGCTGGCATCACATGTAAATTTAGGTTTTACCATTTGCACCATTGAAAATGTGGTGCAAATACCTATGCCTAACTTTACTCCCGCGACAAGGTGCAAAAGATCAACCTTGAGTTCACTACCAAACCATCTCCTCCTTTTCACCCTTTAACCCTCGACCAACCAAGCCAGGCCTCTTTCTCCTCCTTTCCAGACATCACCGAGGAGGAACACACCACCCGAACTCTCGTCCACGCTCTCATTACCTCCCGACTTGACTATTGCAACTTACTCCTCACCGGACTCCCAATTAGCTATCTATCCCCCCTTCAATCTGTTCAGAACTCTGCTGCACGTCTTATATTCCGCCAGAACCGATATACTCATATCACCCCTCTTCTCAGGTCACTTCACTGGCTTCCAATCCGTTACCGCATTCAGTTCAAGCTCCTCCTTCTTACCTACAAATGTACTCAATCGGCTGCCCCTCACTATCTTTCTACTCTCATCTCCCCTTATGTTCCCATCCGAAACCTCCGTTCACAGGACAAATCCCTCCTCTCAACACCCTTCTCCACCACTGCCAACTCCAGGCTCCGCCCATTCTGCCTCGCCTCACCCTATGCCTGGAACAACCTTCCTGAGCCCCTACGTCAAGCCTCCTCCCTGCCCATCTTCAAGTCTCTGCTTAAAACCCACCTCTTCAATGCTGCCTTCGGCACCTAACTCTTACCTTCAGGATATCTGGACTGCCCCAAATTGACTGCCCCCATCGTATCGTCTACTCACTTGTCCTTTAGATTGTAAGCTCTTTGAGCAGGGCCTGTCCTTTTATGTTAAATTGTACAGCGCTGCGTAACCCTAGCAGCGCTATAGAAATGTTAAGTAGTAGTAGTAGTAGTAATAGCACTTAGGCGCTGGCATCACATGTAAATTTAGGTTTCACCATTTGCACCATTGAAAATGTGGTGCAAATACCTATGCCTAACTTTACACGCAATTCCCAAATTATGCGCGTAACTCAAAATCACACCTATGCTCCTCCCCAAAATGCCCATGACTATCCCATTTCCACACCCCCTTTTTTGGGCCGTGCATAAAATTTACGCGTGGATCCCGCACCTAACATTAGGCACGTAACTAACAAGTAAATCTAATTAGTACCAGTAATTGCTGTATAAAAAGCCAATTATTGGCACTAATTGGCTTGTTATTCACTGAGGGGGTCTTTTACTAAGGTGTGCTAGCCCTTTTGGCACGTGCTAAAAATAAGCATGCGCTAAACGCTAGAGATGCCCACAGGAATACATAATTGAAAGGGGCGCCCAAGTTTTCCTGAGGACGTCCTTGTAGGACATCCCGGCGAAGGGGCGGGGAAACCCATATTATCCAAACAAGATGGGCGTCCATCTTTCATTTTGATAATACGGTTGGGGATGCCCAAATCACGAAATTTAGGTCGACCTTAGAGATGGTCGTCCCCGATTTTCGGCGATAATGGAAACCGAGGGCGCCCATCTCAGAAATGACCAAATCCAAGCCATTTGGTCGTGGGAGGAGCCAGCAGTCATAGTACACTGGTCTCCCTGACATGCCAGGACACCAACTGGG
This sequence comes from Microcaecilia unicolor, assembly GCF_901765095.1. NCBI lineage: Eukaryota > Metazoa > Chordata > Amphibia > Gymnophiona > Siphonopidae > Microcaecilia > Microcaecilia unicolor. The sequence continues at coordinate 22,688,085 of NC_044033.1, read as the reverse complement.
CACCCTAGGGGGCACTGCAGTGGACTTCAGAAATTGCTCCCAGGTGCATAGCTCCCTTACCTTGTGTGCTGAGCCCCCCAAAACCCACTCCTCACAACTGTACACCACTACCATAGCCCTAAGGGGTGAAGGAGGGCATCTACATGTGGGTAAAGTGGGTTTCTGGTGGGTTTTAAAGGGCTCACATTTACCACCACAAGTGTAACAGGTAGGGGGGGATGGGCCTGGGTCCACCTGCCTGAAGTCCACTGCACCCACTAAAACTGCTTCAGGGACCTGCATACTGCTGTCATGGAGCTGGATATGATATTTGAGGCTGGCATTGAGGCTGGAAAAAATATTTTTAAAAATTTTTTTTGAGGGTGGGAGGAGGTTAGTGACCACTGGGGGAGTAAGGGGGGCTTATTCCTGATTCCCTCTGGTGGTCATCTGGTCATTTAGGGCACATTTCTGTGGCTTGGTTGTAAGTAAAAAAGGGCCAGGTAAAGTCGTCCAAGTGTTCACTCTTCTTTTTTCCATTATCGGTCGAGGACACCCATGTGTTAGGCATGCCCCAGTCCCGCCTTCGCTACGCCTCCGACACGCCCCCGTGAAATTTGGTTGTCCCCGTGACAGAAAGCAGTTGAGGACGGCCAAAATTGGCTTTCAATTATGCCAATTTGGGTGACCATGTGAGAAGGACACCCATTTTGCGATTTGTGTCAAAAGATGGCCGTCCTTCTCTTTCGAAAATAAGCCTGATTGGCATCTCTGGTGTTAGTGCGTGCCTATTTTTAGCGTGTGCTAAAAACGCTAGTGTGCCTTAGTAAAAAAAAAACCTTGAACTGCACATGCAAATTTGATGCATGCCCAGATTTGCACACTCAATTTTTAGCAACTTCTATAGAATTTGGGGGTATATATGCTTTCTTTTACCCACACTTAGGGCTGAAAAGGGAACAACTTTCAAAACAGGTTTCTATCTCCCTAAACAGTTTTTTTAAGCATAAAAAATCATTGGCCCTGATATTCAGACCATGGCAGATAGCCGGGCTATCTCCCGTGGTCTGTGCTGAACCTGGATATTCAACGCCAGGCAGTTTCCGGTGACCGGCAATGAACATCTAGGTTTTTTTGGGCTGGTTTGAAGATGACCAGCTATATCGATATTGAGACATGGAGGGGCATAATCGAACAGCGCCAGCCATCTACATGGCCGGCGCCAACCGTATTATTGAAAACGATGGCCGGCCATCTTTTCTTTCGATAATACGGTTGGCGCCAGCTAAATCTCAACATTTAGGTCAAATATTGAGATTGCTGGGTTTAGGGATCACCGAGTTTAGAGATGGCCGGCTTCGGTTTTCGGCCATAATAAAAACCGGGCCCAGCCATCTCAAACCCGGCCAAATGCAAGCCTTTTGGTCGTGGGAGGAGCCAGCATTTGTAGTGCACTGGCCCCCCTGACATGCCAGGACACCAAAAGGGCACCCTAGGGGGCACTGCAGTAGTCTTAAAAAATTTCTCCCAGTTGCATACCTCCCTTATCTTACATAGAGGGGCTTAATCGAACAGAAACGCCTATCTCCATGGGCGTTTATCTCCGAGAACGGGTCCGTGAAGGGGCGGAGTGAACCGTATTTTCCCAAAAAAATAGACGCCCATGTTTTATTCGCCAAGGTTGAGCTGGGCGTTTTTGCTTTTCAGCGATAATGGAAAATGAAATCGCCCAGCTCAAAAACGAATAAATCCAAGGCATTTGTTCGTGGGAGGGGCCAGGATTCATAGTGCACTGGTCCCCCTCACATGCCAGGACACCAACCGGGCACCCTAGGGGGCACTTTTACAAAAACAAAAAAAAAGGTAAAAGAGCTCCCAGGTGCACAGCACCCTTCCCTTGGGTGTTGAGCCCCCCAAATCCCCCTCAAAACCCACTGCCCACAAGTCTACACCATTACTATAGCCCTAAGAGGTGAAGGGGGGCACCTATATGTGGGTACAGTGGGTTTGGGGGGGTTGGACGACTAAGCATTAAGCAGCACAATTGTAACAGGTAGGGGGGGGATGGGCCTGGGTCCACCTGCCTGACGTCCACTGCACCCCCTAACAACTGCTCCAGGGACCTGCATACTGCTGCTTGGGAGGAGGGTATGACATTTGAGGGTGAAAGTAAAAAGTTGTGAAACATCATTTTTTTGTGGTGGGAGGGGGTTAGTGACCACTGGGGGAGTCAGGGGAGGTCATCCCCGACTCCCTCTGGGGGTCATCTGGTCATTTAGGGCACTTTTTGGGGCCTTATTCGTGAAAAAACAGGGTCCAGGAAAAGTGCCCTAAATTCTAGCTACAAACGCATCCATTATCGGCGAAAGGCGCCCATCTCTGTTCGGGTGATAACCACGCCCCAGTTCCGCCTTCACCACGCCTCCGACACGCCCTTGTCCACTTTGTCCGCATCCGCGACGGAGTGCAGTTGAAAGCGTCCAAAGTTCGGCTTTCGATTATACCGCTTTATTTGTTTTTGTGAGAAAAACGCCCATCTCCCGATTTAGGTCGGAACTTGGGCGTTTTTCTCGTTCGATTATAAGCTGGATAGTAACATAGTAGATGACGGCAGAAAAAGACCTGCACGGTCCATCTAGTCTGCCCACGATAAACTCATATGTGTATACCTTACCTTGATTTGTACCTGTCTTTCAGGGCACAGACCGTATAAGTCTGTCCAGCAGTATTTCCCGCCTCCCAACCACCAGTCCCGCCTCCCATCACTGGCTCCGGCACAGACCCCGTATAAGTCTGCCCTCCCCCATCCTAGCCTCTCAACCACCAACCCCTCTTCCCCCCGCCACCCAATTTCAGCTAAACTTCTGTGGATCCATTCCTTCTGCACAGGATTCCTTTATGCCTGTCCCACTCATGTTTGAATTTCGTTACCGTTTTCATCTCCACCACCTCCCGTGGGAGGGCATTCCAAGCATTCACCACCCTCTCTGTGAAGAAATACTTCCTGACATCTTTCCTGAGTCTGCCCCCCTTCAATCTCATTTCATGTCCTCTCGTTCTACCGCCTTCCCATCTCCGGAAAAGATTCGTTTGCGGATTAATACCTTTCAAATATTGTGTGCTGAGCCCCCCAAATCCCACTCCCCACAACTCTACACCACTACCATAGCCCTAGGGGGTGAAGGGGAGCACTTACATGTGGGTACAGTGGGTTTTGGGTTTTTTTGGAGGGCTCAACATTTACTACCACAAGTGTAATAGGTAGGGGGGGATGGACCTGGGTCCACCTGCCTGAAGTGCACTGGACCCACTAAATACTGCTCCAGGGACCTGCATAATGCTGTCAGGGAGCAGGGTATGACATTTGAGGCTGGCATAGAGGCTGGAAAAATTTTTTTTTGGGTGGGCGGGGGTTAGTGACCACTGGGTGAGTAAGGGGAGGTGATCCCTGATTCCCTCCAGTGGTCATCTGGTCAATTGGGGCACTTTTTTGACACTTGGTCCTAAAAATAAATGGCCCAAGTGAAGCTGGCGAAATGCTCGTCAGAGCCGGCCATCTTTTTTCCATTATCGAGTTAAGCTGGCCATCTCGTAACCACGCCCTGTCCCGCCCCCGTCCTGCCTTCTGTACCCTGCCAAAACACCCCATTGAAGTTTGGCCGGCTCCGCGACGGAAAGCAGTTGGCGCCGGCCAAAATCGGCTTTCCATTTGGCCAGCTTCAGGAGATTGCCGGCCATCTCCCGATTTGTGTCGGAAGATGGCCGGCGATCTCCTTCAAAAATAAGCTGGAAGCCTGTTATCTTTACGCTGGCCAAAGATATACCAGGGTTTGACGCAGCCAAATTTTACCGCCAAACTTGGGGGTCCTTTTACTAGGTGTGCTGAAAAATGGCCTGCACTAGTGTAGGCACGGGTTTTGGGCACGCGCAGAGTCACATTTCAGCACGCCTGTAAACGATGCCTTTTTAAAATTTTTGCCGACAATGGATGTGCGGCAAAATCAAAATTGGTGTGTGTCCAGTTTGGGTCTGAGACCTTACCGCCAACCATTGGCTTAGCGGTAAGATCTCATGCGTGGCTGTAATGACCTACATGCGTAGAAAGCCACTTGACGCGCATCTGCTATGTGCATCCGAAAATAAAATATTTTTCAGACGTGCGTAGCAGACGCGTGTCAAAAATAAAATTACTGTAAGGGCCATGCGGTAGCCGGGCGGTAACTCCAATTTGGTGTGCGTTGAGGATGATGGTGGAGCATTTTTGAATGGGGACGTCCATCGCTAAGGGCGCCCATCTCCGAGGACAGCGGCAAAAGGGCGGGGCCAACCGTATTTTCGAACGAGATGGGCGTCCATCTTTTGTTTCGAAAATATGGTTGGCCCCGTTCAAATCTCGACCTAAATGCTGAGATCACCGGATGTAGAGATAGGCGCCCTCGGTTTTCCCCCATAATGGAAACCGATGGCGCCCATCTCAAAAACGAACCAAACCAAGGCATTTGGTTGTGGGAGGGGCCAGGGTTCGTAGTGCACTGGTCTCCCTCACATGTCAGGGCACCAACCGGGCACCCTAGGGGGCACTACAGTGGACTTGGCAAATTGGTCCCAGGTGCATAGCTCCCTTAACTTGGGTGCTGAGCCCCCCAACCCCCCCAAAACCCACTCCCCACAACTATACACCACTACTATATTCCTAAGGGGTGAAGGGGGGTACCCACATGTGGGTACAGTGGGTTTCTGGTGGGTTTTGAAGGGCTCCCATTTTCCACCACGTGTAACAGGTAGGGGGGGGATGGGCCTGGGTCTGCCTGCCTGAGGTATACTGCACCCACTAAACCTGCACCAGGGACCTGCATACTGCTGTCATGGACCGGAGTAAGACATCTGAGGCTGGCATAGAGGCTGGCAAAAAAAGTTCTTAAAGTTATTTTTTTTGGGTGGGAGGAGGTTAGTGACCACTGGGGGAGTCAGGGGAGGTGATCCCCGATTCCCTCCGGTGGTCATCTGGGCAGTTTTGGGCACTTTTTTGTGACTTGGGCCTAAATAAAAAGAGACCAAAAATGCGGACCAAATTCTCGCCAGGGACGTCCATTTTTTTCCATTATCGGCCGCAGACGGCCATCTCTTAACCACGCCCGGCACGCCCCTGTCCCACCTTCGCTACCCTTCCGACACGCCCCCAGGAACTTTGGCCGTCCCGGTGACGGAAAGCAGTTGGGGACGCCCAAAATCGGCTTTCGATTATGCCGATTCTGGCGCCCCTGAGAGAATGGCGCCCATCTCCCGATTTGTGTCGAAAGATGGGTGCCCTTCTCTTTCGAAAATGAGCTGGATAGGCACCTAAGCGGCTTAATAAAAGGACCCCTTGGTTTAAAAATAGGCAGATAGCCAGATATAACACATGATCTAACCGGTTATCTGCCAGCTGCTAACCACGTATTCTGCAGAGGATAGCTGGTTAAGTGCTATTTAAATGGTCAGCATTTATTTTCACCAGTTAAATAGCACTAAATATTGGGCGGATTGGCTATTGCCTGCATTATTAAGAGTGATATCTGTAAATCAGAACTGATGATGTAACAACAAAGAACAGGTATTAATCCGCAAACAAACCTTTTCCGGAGATGGGAAGATGGGAGAACGAGAGGACATGAAATGAGATTGAAGGGGGGCAGACTCAAGAAAAATGTCAGGAAGTATTTTTTCACGGAGAGAGTAGTGGATGCTTGGAATGCTCTCCCGCGGGAGGTGGTGGAGAGGAATACGGTAACGGAATTCAAACATGTGTGGGATAAGCATAAAGGAATCCTGTGCCGAAGGAATGGATCCTCAGGAGCTTAGTCAAGATCGGGAGGCGGGGCTGGTGGTTGGGAGGCGGGGATAGTGCTGGGCAGACTTATACGGTCTGTGCCAGAGCCGGTGGTTGGGAGGTGGGGCTGGTGGTTGGGAGGCGGGGAAAGTGCTTGGCAGACTTATACGGTCTGTGCCCTGAAGAGCACAGGTACAAATCAAAGTAGGGTATACACAAAAAGCAGCAAATATGAGTTATCTTGTTGGGCAGACTGGATGGACCGTGCAGGTCTTTTTCTGCCGTCATCTACTATATTACTATGTTACTATGTATGGTATAACTTAAATAGTGAAACTCTATAATCAAACAGGGAATTTCAAACGTGTTCAATATCATCCAAGTAATCAAGGAAGTTTGAAAAATTAGTTTGTGGGTGTCTCCCCTAAGTGTAAAAAAGATTCCTAAATAGAAATCCGTAATATCAAATTACACAACAAGGAACCTCAAAGCTCCAGACATGGAAAATACACATGGTACTGCAAAACCCACTATCGAATTAGGAGTAGAGCAATATCATTGGTCCCAATAAGGAGAAAAAGAGAAAAAAGAATCATACGTAAAAACTCACTTATAAATGAGAAAATTGGATGAGTTTAAAAAAACTCTTTTCCTCCTATATTTTAACAAAGTGAGAGACACCTTACAACAAACCAATTCAACGGGATAAACCCGATAAGGACTGTACACCACTTTACATGAATCATTCAATCTGCAGGAACTCCCTCCCCCCCCCCCCCCCCCCGTGTACACACTCTCACACACGCCTAAATTCTCTATACAGTGAAATCTCGGTTTTCGTTGACTTCGGTTATCGTCGTTTTCGGTTTTCGTTGATTTTTTCAGTGAAAAATTTGTCTCGGATTTCGTTGGTTGCCTCGGTTTTCGCTACTCATTTTGCGAAAACAAAGGGCGACCCATGCATTTTCCTGCTCATTGGATTTACATTGATTCATATGGAAATCATTGCCTCGGGTTTCGTTGATTGTTTTCGTACGGATTATCAACGAAAACCGAGGTATCACTGTGTATCCCAGAACCACCTACTATCAGCCAAACATCCCCTCTACACTTCGGGATTGTGTGTTTATTCAGATAATTGTCCAGCTGTAAACCCTATAGATCTGAAAAACCAACAGTACTTAACTAAAGGCTGAAGTGGACCCCGGGAAATTAGGCTGTCCACAGCTTGACCGGGGAGGTGTTCCAGCTATCCATCGTAAACTCGTGACACCCTCCAAATGTCTCTCACTTTGTTAAAATATAGGAGGAAAATAATTTTTTAAAATCATCCAATTTTCTCATTTATAAGTGAGTTTTTGCGTATGATTCTTTTTTCTCTTTTTCTCCTTATTGGAACCAATGATATTGCTCTACTCCTAATTTGATAGTGTTTTTTGCAGTACCATGTGTATTTTCCCTATCTGGCGCTTTGAGGTTCCTTTTTGTGTAATTTGATATTACGGATTTTAATTTAGGAATCTTTTTTATACTTAGGGGAGGCACCCACAATCTAATTTTTCAAACTTATTTGGATAACTTAAATAGTCAATGTAAGATTTAAGTTGCATGGAGATGTGACCACATTAATCAAGTATACGGCAGTGTTTTCTGAAACCTAAATTAAGCATTCAACCACTATGACCCTACTGGGATGCATGGAAAGAGTTTTCTTTATGTCCTCCCTGGGCTGGCAATGATTTTCTTGGCCTAGACCCAGAGTCGTACATACTTTGTATATCAAAGTTACGAATATGCTAAAGAAATCTGTCATTTCAAAGGCGAGCTTATTGAAGAAATCCAGGGAAAACAAAGGGTTTATGTTAACCCGAACACATTCAGTGGCTACAAGTAACAGAAATGTTCCTTTTCAGGAGTGTGAAATATTAGGTTGTAAAATCCGAGCAGTGCTTTTTCCATCTTTGGAACATTGTACTGATGGAAGATAAGGGTTGTAAGACCCATTCAGCCTGCTCAGTTTCATTCTTTGTTTAATGGGGAGTTACAAGTAACCTTGATGACTCAATCTTGGCTAATTTCCCTCTTGTTTCTAATCTACCATTTATCTTAAAAATCATAGGGAAGGTAGTATACTTTCAATTTATCTCATAAGTACATAAGTAATGCCATACTGGGAAAAGACCAAGGGTCCATCGATCCCAGCATCTTGTCCACGACAGCGGCCAATCCAGGCCAAGGGCACCTGGCAAGCTTCCCAAACGTACAAACATTCTATACATGTTATTCCTGGGATTTTGGATTTTTCCAAGTCCGTTTAGTAGCGGTTTATGGACTTGTCCTTTAGGAAACCATCCAACCCCTTTTTAAACTCTGCTAAGCTAACCGCCTTCACCACATTTTCCGTCAATGAATTCCAGAGTTTAATTACACGTTGGGTGAAGAAAACTTTTCTCCGATTAGTTTTAAATTTACTGCACTGTAGTTTAATCGCATGCCCCCTAGTCCTAGTATTTTTGGCAAGCGTGAACAGACGCTTCACATCCACCTGTTCCACTCCACTCATTATTTTATATACCTCTATCATGTCTCCCCTCAGCCGTCTCTTCTCCAAGCTGTATAGCCCTAGCCTCCTTAGTCTTTCTTCATAGGGAAGTCGTCCCATCCCCGCTATCATTTTAGTCGCCCTTAGCTGCACCTTTTCCAATTCTACTATATCTTTCTTGAGATGCGGCGACCAGAATTGAACACAATACTCAAGGTGCGGTCGCACCATGGAGCGATACAACGGCATTATAACATCCTCACACCTGTTTTCCATACCTTTCCTAATAATACCCAACATTCTATTCGCTTTCCTAGCCGCAGCAGCACACTGAGCAGAAGGTTTCAGCGTGTTATCGACGACGACACCCAGATCCCTTTATGAACCTTCTAGATCAGACTAACTCCATTCAGTCCAACCAATCAGGTTTCATGGTAGATTTCTGTACTAACACCTTCCTTGTATCCATGGTTAACTACATCAGGCTAATCCTCCCCTCTTTAATTTCATTTAATTTTAAAAATTTCTGTTCCAACCTTTCATCCTATAGGGCATACAGGGTGGGTGACAAATGACATAAATACAGATCAAGATAATGCAAACAATACCATACAATCCAACACAAAATAAAAGCCAAAACAATAAAAAGTAAAGCATAGATCCAAAAATTGGCTTTCATGAAAGCAACCCATCGGTGCCTCCTTTCCACAGGAGTAGTCAAGTGGTTAGTGCAGCAGACTTTGATCCTGGCAAACTGGATTTGATTCCCACTGCAACTCCTTGTGACTGTGAGCAAGTCACTTAACCCTCCATTGCCCCAGGCGGTATATCAAGTCCTATTCAGAGTTGTGCCATTTCTATGTTTTTCTATGCTGACAACATTCCATTTATGACCAGCGTGGACCCATCCCCTGATTTCAGTTCTCTTAACTCTTGCCTTGTCGGTTGCTGTCTGGCACAAGGACCACAGTCTGAAGATGAATCCAATATTTTATACTCCTTTCAGTAATACCAATGATTGTAACATATATTCCAATGTTGTTAATAAAGCATCTTATATATCGGAATTTCTGGTGACCTCAGCGATGTCAATTGCTAAAACAATTCAATAGCAATAAAGTTAGCACACACCTCCTCATCGGCACACCCAATAAACTATCTTGCAAATATTCTTTGCTAAACTACTAAATATTTAGACAGTTATTGAATACTAATCTTAGCAGATGTCAGTCCGGGGGGGAGGGGGAGGTTCTGTGTTTGACATGCATGTTTCGCCCAAACGAGCTATCTCAAGGATGATCCCCTGAAAAAACATAACAACTGCATGAGAATAATCCCTTACTTTTCCCATACAGTAAACCATTCAATATGAGATATACTTAGCTTACCCAAAGCCGTCTCTTGCGCCAACTCTGCTCTAACTCATGGGAAACCCCTGCAAAGATGGTGATGGCGTCTTACTGGCAAACTTAAATCCTCCTTCATAACCTTATGGTAACCCGGCGGTAACCAGGCAGCACGTGGCAATGCCCGATTACCATCAGGTTAGTGCCACATGAGGGAAAACATTTCCCAGAGCACCAGAAATGGCACATACTCCAGCCAGAACTACTTCTGGCGGGCACGTTGGGCCGGCGGTCGTTCCGTTTTATCGTGTGGTAATCACACATTGGGCTTACCGCCACTTTGTAAAAGACCCCTATGTGTTTTATGTCCCTAGTCAGCTGGATGCTAAAATGTGCCTAATTCCAGTAACTTCCACTTTAATTCCCAATGGAGATCGTGATGGCTAATATTTAATTATGATTTGTCATTTTAAGTGTTAAGGCCATTTCTTTTTTGAAATATATTTTCCTTGCTAACTCCCTTGATATCATTATTCTGCCCTCCTAAAACGTTGGGGACTAATGATGTATTTGCTTGATGTATACCTGAATTTCCTTCTCATTTGCTTTTTCTTGTGATTGCTCATTTTTTTAATGGAAAAAGATCTGTTGTCCTTTTTTATTGTTTAAAAATTATTAATAAATATAAAGTTTAAAAAAATACATTGGATGTCTAAAAATTTACCCAAATTTTTCTTTCTGTTACTCACATAGTGGATTCATTTGTGCTTATTTTGATAGTCTCTTTCCTATTATTAATTACATTAATTCCTATATTACATAAACCCCTGTGACCGATTCTCAGATTCGACAGTATGTCAAATTACTACTACTACTAATCATTTCTATAGCACCACTAGAGGTATGCAGTGCTGAACATATTATATATAGGTACTGTCTCTGTCCCTAGAGGGTTAACAATCTAAGTTTTTTGTACCTGGGGCAATGGAGGGTTAGGTGACTTGCCCAAGGACACTGTCACGATCCCAGGCTTTAAACAAATAGTCACGAACTCTGGAACAACGTGAGCCCTTGGCCTACTGTCGTCGAGCAGCAGCAGGAGGCAACCCCCCCTCCCCCCAAGCAGGACTGGACTAACAAGCTTGGCTTGGCTGGAACCGGATGCTGGGACGGACTTGGCTTGACTGGAACAGGATTCAGGATACTGGAACAAGCTTGGGAGGAACAGGATTCAGGATACTCAAGCAGGATTCAGGATTTTCAAACAAGCTTGGCAGGAACAGGATTCAGGTTACTGGAACAGGATTCAGGATACTCAAACAAGCTTGGCAGGAACAGAAGCTGAAAGCAAACAGGGCAGAGACAAGCAGGAAGGGGACTGGAGCTGAAGACAAACAGGACAGACACAAGCAGGATACAAAGCTGACCCACACAGACAAACAACAGAACTAAGGCTGAAGCTAAGGTAGAGGGGACTAGAACAAGCAAGGCAGACTAGGTAGGACACAAAGCTGACCCACACAGACAAAAAACAGAAGGCTGAACCTAGCACACAAACAGACCGAGAAGAACAGAAGCAGAAGTGCACACAGGCACCCTAAACAAGGAATCAAGACAGAAGTGCCCACAGGCACAAAGGCTAAGAACAAGCAACAAGAAATCAAGGCAGAAGTGCTCCCATGGACTAACCTGGAGACCTTTGGCATTGCAAAGGCACTGAATGAAAGTGCACCACTTCCTTATAAACAGGACAGAGGCAGGAAATACACTGAACCCAAAGTGAGTCTTGAAACACACAGGAAGTGGAACCCTACAGGACAGGGGCAGGAAATATACACTGAACACCAAAGTGAGGCTTGAAACACAGAGGATGTGGAAACCCTACAGGACAGAGGCAGGAAATAGAACCCAAAGTGAGGCTTGAAACACACAGGAAAGAACAATGCAGACAGTAGCCAGCACAGCAGCTGACCATCGGGCCATAAGGTGAGTCAGAGAGGGATCACGACCACAGTCGTGACAGTCACTAGGAGCTGCAGTGGGAATTGAACCCAGGTTGCCAGGCTCAAAGCCCAATGCACTAACCATTAGGCCACTCCTCCACTCCAAATTAAAACAAACAGTAAATGATAAATAATAATCCTGTCTCTCTGGGCCATTTATATTTCTTTGCATATTGGGAAGATAGTGTACAATGAGATTTTATGTTATATATTTGTTTGACTTGGGTTTCTGATGAGGAAGGAAACAGATGTACCGAGACTGATAGAGTTTATTCTTCTACTAATTGGAAAGCATAACATTTTGACCATAGAGAAAGTGTGTTTTTGCCTTGCTCATGGAACTCCATATCCCTTTTTGGAATGATCCCTCTCCTTTTCCACACATTGGATAGAACACCACCTTTTAAAAAAGAGAGTGGTCAGTCTAAATCAAGAAAGTATGTATCATCCCTCAGAGTAAAATATTCCAACCTTAAATAAATGTGACCTCAAAAGTGGACCCATCATTCAACTAAAATCTACAACATTAATGTATAGTTTAAGCAAAGTTTAATCTGAAGATTGGAATGAAGTTTAGAGCACCAGTGTAGACCCCTTGAGACTTGAGGAGAAGGGAAGACTTACATAAAGAAAACAAAAATTCTGTTGTGTCATGCCAGCATTCAAGATCAGAGCTTTGAGAAGAAACGCCTCTGGTTCTCATCTCAGCAGGATTGTTTTTTCTCATAGATTACAACTATCAACTAAATGTATGATTGCCCCGGATAAAGCTCGTACTCTTCTGAGACTCTGTAGCTGAGACGTGGTGTACAACAATTTAACATTACTATTTACTGGAAGATATCCAGATACATTTGTATTTTAATAAAAACATTGCCTTGAAATTTGAAACAGACACACTTTGTGGGGTAGCTGAAGCCTAGCTTGAAGGACCAGTAGAAAAGGAAAATGAATGGAAGCCTAGGCAACTCCTATGTTCCATTAAATTGCTTGTTTTTATTAAGGGGTTGATTCACCCTGGTCTTTCTTGGGTCTAGAGCATGAATATCTTTGCATATTCGGGTTTAGACTAACAACGATTGTCACAAAAGGGATATATAGGGTTGGAAAATATATATGATAGGTCACAAAATGAAATTTGGGGTGTGCAGGAGGCTTTTTCAGCACCATTTTGTCTTACCATTCCCTGAGAGCAGCGTCCGCCTACATTTATATATGGTACTCGCTCTAGGTTATTTGACTGTACTGATTTCCTACATCCATCAGTGTCTCTACGACCCTTGAGGCAGGCAGGTTTGCCCCATCGAAACACGGTCCCATGTCGGGTTCATACTGGTGCAAACAACAAAAGCAACACTGGGCCTTCAAGACTGGGACAATTGAAGTTCTTTATTGATGTAGAGAGCCTTCTCGTCGCTTTCAAGCATACGAGAAGGCTCTCTACAGAGCTACATTTTCGCAATTGCGACGAACGGCGATTTCTATACCACACGCTGGGGCATTGAATTAACTTCAAGTACATCTCACTGTGTACCTCCTTGACCCCTGAAGCAGGCGCTGTTTAGCACCGAAACACAGCCCGTGTCGGGTCATCAATAAAGAACTTTAATTGTCCCAGTCTTGAAGGCCCAGTGTTGCTTTTATTGTTTGTATACTTTCTGTGTATGCTGTATTACCCTCTCTATCTGGGTCCATACTGGTGCAAATAAAGGTTTTCTCCTGGACAATAACCTGTGTGGGATTTTTTCGTATATACTCCTAGAGCTGCTACTCTTCTTGTCTCCTCTACTTTGTTTTATTGCCAGGAGGTAGAGTAATCACAGAAGGTACACTAGCACCCTCCACTCTATCTACTGAGCAGGCCATTCATTTTTTTATTTTTGTTACATTTGTACCCCACGCTTTCCCACTTATGGCAATGGAGGGTTAAGTGACTTGCCCAGAGTCACAAGGAGCTGCCTGTGCTGGGAATCAAGCTCAGTTCCCCAGGACCAAAGTCCACCACCCTAACCACTAGGCCACTCCTCCTCCCAGAGTTGTTCACCTGCAAACAGACTGACCCTTATTTGTGACCTGGAGTCCTGAGCAGCAAGCATATATATTTTTGCCCACTGAGAGTAAGCATACGGGAGTGGAGTGGGATTTTATACATGCTGCCTGTAAAATCCACGTGGAAAAAAATTATACCTAGGCGTATTCTCTAAAGTAGGCCTAAATTTTATAGAATAGGCTTAGCTTTCCATGTGGTTTATAGAGGTACGCTGAACGGCTCGCCATGCGACCAAATTTGGTCGTGTCCATTTAGGATATGTTTTACTTGGTGTAAATCCCACTGCCAAAATTAGGCACAGAGCACATATATTCTGTAATAATGCACACAAAGAAACACCCACACCCCTCCCATGGCCATGTCTCCTTTTCAACTATGCGACTTAGAATTTAGGCGCACCACGTTCTAGAATTCACCAAGTATTTGTATGTGTAAATCTCAATTAATGCCAATTAGTACTGATAATTGCTTATTAGCATCCAGTTAACAGCACTGATTAACTAGTTAAGCAATTAAGTTCTCCACATTGTTGTAGAATACACATCAGTTTCCATGTGGAATTTCAAACGCCATATATAGAATCTGAGGGACTGCATGAAAGTCCTGGAACTGTGGTGGCCTGTCAGCTGCAAGACTTGCTGACCTGAACATGTATACTTTGGAGGAAAGGAGAAACAGGGGTGACATGATACAGACGTTCAAATATTTGAAAGGTATTAACCCGCAAATGAACCTTTTTTGGGCAGACTGGATGGACTGTACATGTCTTTATCTGCCGTCATTTACTATGTTACTATGAGGGGCATAATCGAACGGGGCCGGCCATCTATATGGGCGGCCATCTCTAAGGCTGGCCCCGTCAAGTGGCATACCCGACCGCATTATCGAAACAAGATGGCCGGCCATCTTTCGTTTCGATAATACGGTCGGGGCCTGCCAAATCTCAACATTTGGGCCGGCCTTAGAGATCACCGGCGTTACAGATGGCCGTCATTGGTTTTTGCCGATAATGGAAAGCAAATACAATAAAAAAAAATCAGCACTGAAAACCAAAGCAAATGGGAAATCTTTATTTCACATCTATTCAACTGAGCATAAAAAACTAAGCTGAGGAGACTGTTGTGAGGGAAGGGCCAGGCATACTCAGGACTATCAACACTTGGGACTGAGTCATTGAGAACACAATCTTATTTGCCAATTTTTGTTATTTGAGCATCTTGGGGCTCGTGCAATATGAGCCAAAAAATTGAAGATGTTATGAACATTGGACTCGGGTTGGTGAGGTGGTTTCTGATCTGGAGGGATCTCTGTGGGTAGGCTGTTTTTATTCCAACGCCATATTACTACTACTACTACTACTAGTATTAAAAGTAGTTTTGTTGAATAACGATTCAAATATTGTTAAGTGGTAATAATTTACGTTGTATTGAAGATATACTATCACTTTATAGATTATGAACCCAGGTTTTTTTTATCACATTCATGAATAAGTATGAGAGAAATTTACATATAATGGAGCAGGCAGGCATGTAAGTCTGTCTCATACATATCCACTGTGGATATCCTGAAAACTTGATTGGCTGGTGCTCCAGGACAGGTTTGAGAAACACTGATCTAGGTGTTAGCAATGCCATAAATTCTTGACCATGTCCATTCATGCTGTTTTTAACTTATTTGTGCAACTTTTCTTAGCAACAGAAAGCTATGGTAGACACTGAAGTTGAAACCCAGAGAGGCCAGGAGGAGCAGATGGCCGGAGTACTGATGGAGTTCCCCTGGTCTCGCTAGCTGAAGGGAATGAGAGGGATCCTGCAGGGCTGGCAGGGATTTTGGATCCCCTCCAGCTGAAGAGGAGACAAAAAAGTGAATAGCATCTTTGGAAATGTTATGTTCTTCATGGTATTTAACTATTCAATCGTTTGTAGAAGTGTAACCAACAGAAATGCTCTAGGATGTTTTTCCCTTTGTGAATTTGCAGGAAACCAAATCCTTGGGTAAAAGAATGAACTTGGTAAATAAATGGCTTTTTATACTTTTTTCCCCCTGCAATCAGGATTTCACCCCCTCCACAGCACCGAAACATTATTAATCACTCTCCTAGCCAAATTCAAGCAGGAAATCGCAACAGGAAAAAGCATACTCCTCCTCCAATTCGATATACTGCTAGGACTGCTCGACTGCTTTGGGATCAGAGGAAACATAAGTGGATCAAAGGTTTCCTAACCACCAGCACATATCAAGTGAAATCAAATAAAACATATCTTCACCTTGGAAACCCGACTGCGGAGCACTTGAAGGATCACCATTATCATTGATCCTCTTCAACTTAATGATGACGCCACTAGCTAAATCCTTAGCCAACCAAGACCTCAACCCTTTCATCTATGCTGACGATGTCACAATATACATTCCTTACACACACGATCCGACAGAAATAACCAACAAAATCAATCTAAGTTTGAACATCACGAACTCATGGGCAAGCGCATTTCAATTAAAACTCAATACCGAAAGAACACACTGTCTCATCCTCTCATCCCAATACAACGTGAACAAACCCACAAATATAATCACCCCAGACCACACTCTCCCTATCTCAGATAGCCTGAAAATCCTCGGCATGACAATCGACCGAAACCTCACCCTAGAGACCCAAGTGAAAACAACAACAAAGAAAATGTTTCATTCAATGTGGAAACTCAAACGTCTGAAACCATTCTTCCCACGAGAAACATTTCGCAACCTGATACAATCAATGGTACTAAGCCACGTAGACTACTGCAACGGCATCTACGCAGGAAGTAAAGAACAACTTATAAAGAAACTACAGACCGCTCAAAACACGGCAGCCAGGCTAATTTTTGGAAAATGTGTTTCGAAAGTGCCAAACCCCTCTGAGAAAAACTGCATTGGCTCCCAATTAAAGAATGTATCGCCTTCAAAATCTGCATCATGGTCCACAAAATTATCTACGGTGAAGCCCCAGGATATATGACAGCGCTCATAGACCTTCCTTCCAAAAATACAATCAGATCAACAAGAACATACCTAAATCTTCACTACCCAAGCTGCAAAGGACTCAAATACAAATCAACTTATGCAAGCAGCTTTTCCTACATAAGCACACATCTGCGGAATGCATTACCAAAAGCCGTGAAAACAACATACGACCATCTAAACTTCAGGAAATCACTAAAAACCTACCTATTCAAAAAAGTATACCTTACTGACATAACCTAAAAGCCTGAACCCTGCTACACAACTAACTAAAGCTAGAATTGGACTCAACGCAACTCCTCCTCGCTACGATTCCCAAATATGTCTGTAACACAACTACTACTACTACTACTACTTAACATTTCTAGAGCGCTACTAGGGTTATGCAGCGCTGTACAATTCAACAAAGAAGGACGGTCCCTGCTCAGATGAGCTTACAATCTAAAGGACAAAATGTCAAGTTGGTGTAGACTAGATTTCTGAGTATAGGTGTGGTGGTTAGGTGCCGAAGGCGACATTGAAGAGGTGGGCTTTGAGCAGTGATTTGAAGATGGGCAGGGAGGGGGCTTGGCGTATGGGCTCAGGGAGTTTGTTCCACACGAGGTGAGGCACGGCAGAAAGGGCGGAGCCTGAAGTTGGCGGTGGTGGAGAAGGGTACTGAAAGGAGGGATTTGTCTAGAGAGCGGAGGTTACGGGTAGGAATGTAAGGGGAGATGAGGGTAGAGAGGTAAGGAGGGGCTGCAGATCGAGTGCATTTGTAGGTTAGTAGGAGAAGCTTGAACTGTATGCGGTACTTGTGAAGTGACTTGAGGAGAGGGGTGATATGAGTATATCGGTCCAGGCGGAAGATAAGATGTGCAGCCGAGTTCTGAATGGACTGAAGGGGGGATAGATGGCTAAGTGGGAGGCCAGAGAGGAGTAGGTTGCAGTAGTCAAGGCGAGAGGTAATGAGAGAGTGGATGAGAGTGCGGGTGGTGTGCTCAGAGAGGAAAGGGCGAATTTTGCTAATGTTATAGAGGAAGAAGGACAGGTCTTGGCTATCTGCTGGATATGTGCAGAGAAGGAGAGGGAGGAGTCGAAGATGACACCGAGGTTGCGGGCAGATGAGACGGGGACGATGAGGGTGTTATCAACTGAGATAGAGAGTGAAGGGAGAGGAGAAGTGGGTTTGGGTGGGAAAACAATAAGTTCAGTCTTGGCCATGTTCAGTTTCAGGTGGCGGTTGGACATCCAGGCAGCAATGTCGGATAAGCAGGCCGATACCTTGGCCTGGGTTTCCGCAGTGATTTCTGGTGTGGAGAGATAAAGCTGGGTGTCATCAGCATAAAGATGATAGTGGAAACCATGAGAAGAGATCAAGGAGCCTAAGGAAGAGGTGTAGATTGAGAAAAGAAGGGGCCCAAGGACAGAGCCTTGAGGAACTCCAACAGAGAGCGGGATAGGGGAGGAGGACGAACCATGAGAGTGTACTCTGAAGGTACGGTGGGAGAGATAGGAGGAGAACCAGGAGAGGACAGAGCCCTGGAACCCAAAGGAGGACAGTGTGTCAAGAAGTAGGTTGTGATTGACAGTGTCGAAAGCGGCGGATAGGTCGAAGAGGATGAGGATGGAGTAGTGACCTTTGGACCTTTGGAGCGAGGAACAGGTCATTGCAGACCTTAGATAGTGCCGTTTCTGTCGAGTGTAGGGGGCGAAAGCCGGATTGGAGCGGATCGAGGATGGCATGAGTGAAGAGAAAATCAATGCAGCGGCTGTGAATGGCGCGTTCAAGTATCTTGGAGAGGAAGGGTAGGAGGGAAATGGGGCGGTAGTTGGAGGGACAGGTAGGGTCAAGTGATGGTTTTTTGAGGAGTGGTGTGACTACGGCATGCTTGAAGGTGTCCGGGACAGTTGCAGTGGAAAGAGAGAGGTTAAGGATATGACAGATAGGGGGGGGGGGGGGGGGGTGATAGTAGGAGAGATGGTGTTAAGTAAGTTGGTGGGGATGGGGTCTGAGGAACAGGTGGTGCATTTCGAGGAGGAGAGGAGATGGGCGGTTTCCTCTTCGGTGATATCAGGAAAAGAGGAGAAGGAGGCCTGGGTTGGTTGGTTGAGGGAGTGGGTAATGGGATGAAGAGGAGGGGAGGGTTTGGTGGTATCTATTCTACCATAATACCACTTTGTATTTGTTCTTTACCAGCTGGCGTATACCTACGGTATTATGTAAGCCACATTGAGCCTGTAAATAGGTGGGAAAATGTGGGATACAAATGTGACAAATAAATAAATATTTAGGTCTGAATGTTATTTATGTGGGGAGAGTGCTCAATTTTTAAGGTGTCCTACCTCAAATGATATGTTCTTTAGTCTTGACAGATTGCTAGTAAATGAAATGTATCCTAGCAGCACAAAGCTTCCAGATGACACATGTAGCTAAAATGGCAATCATTTCTGGAGCAGAAGAAAATAAGCGCTCTCCAGTAACTTGTCTTGGTTCAGTTATGAACATGTGCCACTAGATGGCGCTAAAGACTACTTATGTTTTATCCAGGGCTCCATGCACATCTTATATAATAATTCTCACCTCCAACATTCTAATGTGCCTGGGACTTGCCTCCCTCGGAGGTGGTCTGCTAGGCAGCTTAGAATGCACTGACATCAGTGACATCAGTGATGTCACTGACAGCTGATTCCAAGGCAAGGGGAGGAGTAGGGAAACACACGGAGTGTGTTTCCCTACTCCTCCCCCTGCCTGGGAAACAGCTGTCAGTGCCCCCCCCCCCACTCGGCGCAACTCCCAAGCCCCTGCCCTGCAAAACCGCAAGCCAGGGAGGCACATCAACCCCCTCGCCACCTGCAGCCGCCAATACTAACGCTGTCCGGCTGCTGCTGCTTCTCCTGTGGAGCAGTAACGGCCGGTACAAAAAGAAAAAAGCAAAAAAAAAAAATTTAAACCTGAAACCTGGCTCCGTAGACAGCCATCTGGCATTGGCTGTCGTCTCTGCAGCCGCTTCTCCTCTCCCCTCCACGTCACTACCTCTGCAGGAAGACCCCGGAGGAGCGCAGGAGCATGTTGGGGGTGGAATTTGGGTGCTTCCAAAACATGGATTTTTTTCTGCCATAATGGAACAAAGCGAAAACGACTGGGACTAAGATGTTTTAACCTAGACCTGTTTCAATCACGACTATGTCACCAAAATGTGACCTAAATGACCAATGGAGGGATTAAGGCATGCCCCCCCTTACTCCCCCAGGGATTCACTGACCCTCTCCCACCCCCAAAGATGTGAAAGAAACAGTACACACCAGCCTCCATGACAGCTTCAGATGTTATGGCCAATCCTATTAGAGCAGCAAGCAAGTCCTTGGAGTACCCTCATGGTCAATGCAGTGCACTGTAGAGAAGGGGACCAGGGCCATACCCCAGTCTAACTGTTACACTTCTGGTGGAAAGGGTAAGCCCTACAAAACACACCAAAAACCTACTGTACCCATACCATAGCTAGATGTGTTGGATTTTAGTAAAGTCTTTGACATGGTTTACACAAGCGACTGATAAATAAACTGAGTGTCTTTGGTATGGGGCCTAAAGTGACTGACTGCGTTAAAAACTGGTTAAATGGGAGGAGACAGAGGGTAGTGGTAAATGGAGCTTGCTCTGAGGAGAGGGATATATCAGTGGTGTGCCACAGGGATAGGTCCTCGGGCCAGCCATTTTTAACATCTTTGTAAATGATATTGTGGAACGGCTGTCTGGTAAGGTCTGTTTCTTTGTGGATGATATCAAATTCTGTAATAGAGTGGACACCCCGGAGAGTGTGGATGCATGAGGAAGGATCTAGTGAAGCTTGAAGAATGCTTTCAAAATTGGCAATTAAGATTTAATGCTAAGAAATGTAGGGTTATGTACTTGGGTTACAATAATTTATTTGTTGCATTTGTACCCCACATTTTCCCACCTATTTGCAGGCTCAATGTGGCTTACATAGTACTGTCAAAAGCATTTGCCCAATCGGTGGATAACAAATACAAAGTTGTATAGTGATCGTATGAGGTATAAGTGGAGGGTCGGAATGGATGAAGATTGCGTGATGTCCTGTTCGATTATAGTCATGCTGTGTTGGTAGGTGAAGAGGGTTATGTGGGGTCGTTGGGGTAAACCTTTTTGAAGAGGAAGGTTTTTAGTGATTTCCTGAAGTTCAAGTGGTCGTGGATTGTTTTCACAGCTTTTGGGAGCCCATTCCATAGTTGTGCGCTTATGTAGGAGAAGCCGGCTGCGTAAGTTGTTTTGTATTTCAGTCCTTTGCAATTTGGGTAGTGTAGGTTTAGGTAGGATCTTGACGATCTGACTTTGTTTCTTATTGGTAAGTCTATAAGGTCTGTCATGTATCCTGGGAAATGATTTTGTGGACTAAGGTGCAGATTTTGAAGATGATCGGTTCTTTGATTGAGAGCCAATGCAACTTTTCTCAGAGGGGTTTGGCACTTTCGAAGCGTGTGTTGCTGAATATCAGCCTGGCTGCTGTATTTTGGACAGTCTGGAGTTTTTTAATGCGTTGTTCTTTGCAGCCCACGTAAATTCCATTGCAATAATCTGCATGGCTTAGGACCATTGATTGTATTAGGTATCGAAAAGTTGCTCTTGGGAAGAAAGGTTTTAATCGTTTTGTTACAAGAAATGATTTATTTTGGGGAAAATAGCTCGAGAGCCACTCGCCACTGTTTATAATTTAAGAGCAGGCGCTGTAGTTATAAGTTTTAGGATATCAATTTCTCCACCAATCACCAAAGGTGATAATTGCAATAAATTAAATAAATTAAGTATATATACTCAGAACACAAAGAGACCATATTTTTAGCTTCAAAAAGGTTGATTTAATATACAATTGCACACGAGAGGTAGGTTTTAAGAAATCTTTACAGGTAATCTGTGCTTAAAATAGAACAAAGTAGCAGGTAGGTTAACTTACAAGTCCTTGTTACAAGTATGCTGTGGTCCAGCTGATTGATGAGCACATGTTTCAGGAGCAAGGCATCAGCAGACCCCAAAGAGAGCAGCAGGTCCCAAGAGGAGGCAGGTTCCAAGAGGAGGAGGCAGGTTTCAAGAGAGCGAGCTGGGCTGTTTCCAGGCCTTTTATAATGTTAGCAGAGAAGCATGGTGTGTGCATGTCCTGGATATTTTGCAAGGCATTATGGTTAATGTAGTCTGTTCACATGACCACATTATAAGTCCTTCTTTCTGCAGATGTCCTGGCGTCCATTTGTCTGATAGATGATGGGAGGGGCAGGTATACCTTTGACAAGCAAATGTCCTGTTTATGGTTTCCCTCTCTGAGTTCTTTGTTTTTAATGGGGTATTCAGGTGCCCACCTTAGTCCATCTTTTGTTAGGTGGGAGGGCAGAGGAAGCTCTTTTGTCTTTGTTAAGTGTTTGTAATTAACTATCCCTGCTCTCAGAAGTTCCCAGAAAAAGGAATGGAGAGAGAGGGGCTTGAAATGAAACTATTCTCTCTGCTGCAGTGTCAAATATATATTTTTAAAAGATACACAAATATATTGGTGTATATATAATCCAGCAAATATGCTACATATTTCAGTAATAAACTGATACCATTACAGTTTGAGCTTCCACATTGAATACAACATTTTCTTTGTTACAGAGTTTACTTGGCTCTCGAGGGTAAGGTTGCGATCGTGTGTGACACTGAGTATTTTCAAACTGTCCGAGGTAGGGAGGGTATGTCGTGGAGTATTTATGGTTGTGGGTTTGTATTTGTTATATGGAGAGGAGAGGATGAGGCAATGTGTTTTTTCGGTGTTCAGTTAGAATGAGTTTGCCCAGGAGTCCATGATATTCAGACTATCGTTGATTTTGTTGGCTATTTCTGTCAGATCATGTCTGAAGGGGATGCATATTGTAACATCATCTGCGTAAATGAATGGGTTAAGACTTCAGTTGGATAAGGACTGTGCCAGTGGAATCATCATCATGTTGAAGAGTATTGGTGATAATGGTGATCGCTGAGGTATTCCGCAGACTGCTTTCCACGGTGGTGATATGTTTGACTTTGATTTTACTTGCTAAGTTCTGGTGGTTAGAAAGCCTTTGATCCAGTTAAGTACATTTCCCTCAATCCCGAAGTGGCCTAGTATTCTTAGTAGTATGTTGTGGTTTACCATGTCAAATGCGCTCGACATGTCAAACTGGAGGAGGAGTATGCTTTTGCCTGTGGCAATCTCCTGCTTGAATTTGGCCAGGAGGGTGACTAGGACAGTTTCGGTGCTATGGTGGGATCGGAATCCTGATTGTGAATTATGTAGTATTAAGAACTTGTCCATTATATTCCTATGGGTGTCTCAGTGTTTAGCGCCAGCTGATTTTTAGCATGAGCTAAAAATAATGCTAGCTCATCCTTAGTAAAAGACCCCCTAAATTAAGAGCCACCCATTTCAGACAGGCCTCTGAGGAGAAACCAGAAAAAGAACGTCTCAAACTTATGGAAGTCAAGATGGTGTTTGAGGTAGAAGTGTTGTGAGTCAGCTCCTGTCCACAGGTGCAAAGTTCTGTTCTTGAGCTTATTCAGACCTTCTTCGAGGTTGCTGGCATCATGACCCATGGATCGGCTACAGTGCCTTTGGAGGGCCCAACATTCAATGAATCGAGCCTTAGTGCAGAGTGGGTGTCTTTGAGCCCAGAAGGTAGACTGGTTCCATCGAGATTGGGAAGCAGTTTGTTGGCCTTTTCACTGCCTGCGAAGGGGCAGAAATTAGCCTCATCAAGCGGGGAGCCAGTGCATGGAATGCCCCATTCCCCTGCCCCCTTTTTGAGGTGGCTGGGCGACGTTATCGAGGATCAAGACTTGACACTGCAACAACTTTTGGTGGTGCTGGGTTGGTTCAACACAGCATAGTGCCGTCCTCGGTGGATTACAGAAACCAGCAGTAGTCGACTGTGATGCCATCAAGATGCTGGACCTATCCCTATAGCAAATTTTGAAGGTATCTTTGGAGCAGTCTGGGGTTATCCAGGTTAAGGTGGAAATACAGGGTGTTTAGATCTACTCTGTCAATAACCTTTTGCCCTGGAACTGGACAGGAAATTTGGTGTTATATAATTACCTCAGTGTATGAACAATTTCTGGGTTCTAATGTTTATCTATTTTCCTGATTTTTCTTTGGTGACCCCAAGGCGCCATAAGGACTTTTTTGGGATTTTGTCCAAGGGTCTTGGCAATGGGGTCATCATACTTGTTAACATGTAATAAATTAATGGTGGTGATTTAATTCTTGAACCTAAGCAATTGTTGGAATTTTTGGTGACTTGGGAGGGTGGTCCAACTGCGATGGTAGTTTCCTTTGGTTAGCATGTAATCCGGCTGTCATTGTACAAGATTCCTGTTAGGGTTTTATTTCTTTTTCTATATTTATATTTCCTGCTTGACTCCAGCAATATTATGGACTAATGGATAATGTTTATTTCCTCTATTAAGTGGATTTTCTGTAACTCTGTTTTTTTTTATTTTATTTATTTTTCTCTCTTTCTTTCTTTCTTTATAATAATTTTGCAAAACTTTTTACATAACATAGTAACATAGTAACATAGTAGATGACGGCAGATAAAGACCTGCATGGTCCATCCAGTCTGCCCAAGACAAACTCATATGTGTATACCTTACCTTGAATTTGTACCTGTCCTTTTCAGGGCACAGACCATATAAGTCTGCCCAGCAGTATTTCCCGCCTCCCAACCACCAGTCCCGCCTCCCATCACCGGCTCTGGTACAGACCGTATAAGTCTGCCCTCCCCTATCCTTGCCTCCCAACCACCACCCCCTCTTTCCCCCAACTGCTCCGCCACCCAATTTCAGCTAAGCTTCTGAGGATCCATTCCTTCTGCACAGAATTCCTCTATGCATATCCCACGCATGTTTGAATTCCGTTACCGTTTTCATCTCCACCACCTCCCGCGGGAGGGCATTCCAAGCGTCCACCACCCTCTCCGTGAAAAAATACTTCCTGACATCTTTCCTGAGTCTGCCCCCCTTCAATCTCATTTCATGTCCTCTCATTCTACCGCCTTCCCATCTCCGGAAAAGATTCGTTTGTGGATTAATACCTTTCAAATATTTGAACGTCTGTATCATATCACCCCTGTTCCTCCTTTCCTCCAGGGTATACATGTTCAGGTCAGCAAGCCTCTCTTCAAGCCATACACTTGTTGTTCAGAAACACAGTAGAAGCCAAAGTAAATAGAAGAAACATCATATATCAAAATAACGTCAGCTTTCTTAGACCACCATTAATTAGGAGGCGTGGCTAGATCATAGGAGATTATTCATAAGTAATACAAAATATAGACATAAAAGCTACGTGTGATTACCTAACCTATATTACTATTTCCAACATTATTTGAACTTTTTTAAATCTAGAAAAGCTTTTAATTGCTCTGGGGAATAAAAAAATGTATTTTGTCTCTCCAAATCAGACCAAACATTTACATGGGTAAGCAAGTTCCCCCTAATTTCAATGTTTCCTGTTTCATAGCCAAAAACATTTTTCTCTGTTCTTGAGTTAATTTAGTAACATCCGGATAAATCCAAACTTTTTCCCCTTCAAAGAAAACATTTGAGTAATTAAAGTAAAGCCTTAGGACGGCATTGAGATCTTGTTCAAACACAAAAGAAACTAGGAACGTGGCTCTCTCTGTAGCGTTTTCTATCGATTGCTCCAAAATTGGCAGATACATTGTTCACATCAATATTTATATCTACTCCGCCTCCGCCTTCTCCTTCTTTCTTCCTTGAACTCTTGGGCAGATAGAAAATCTTATTGATAGGAGGAATAGCGTCCTGTGGTCTCTTCTTTTTTAGTCTTAATATTGTTATTGATTTTGTAATAAAGAGAAAGCATTAATAACAACAATTGTACTACAACATGATATTAAAAAAAATAAAAGACACCTTAACGTATGTAAGCAGTATAAAATTCATGCATGTGACACAGATGGTAATAATATACATGAAGAAAAAAAGAAAAAGTACAATATACACCTCTCGCTTCACATCTTCAAAATAGGATATCAATGGAGCCCACTTTTCTTTATACCAGTGGCGTAGCAAGGGTGGGGCAGTGGGGGCGGTCTGCCCCGGGGCACGCTGCTGGAGGGATGCAGAGAGCAGCCGCACGCCTGTCGGCTCTGCTGGTTTCCTGCTCCCTCTGCCCTAGAACAGGTTACTTCCTGTTCCGGGGGAGAGGGAGCAGGGAGACAGTGGAGCCGACAGGCGCGCGGCTGCTCTCTGCACCCTCCAGCAGCCAAGAATGCACCGGAGGGGTGGGGTGTCATTGCTCCGGGAGAGGGGGGTGTCGTGTTGCACCCTGGGGGGGATGGATGTCGCTGCACCCGGGGGGGGGGGGGGGGGGGCGCAGCGGCGATCCGCCCCGGGTGGCAGCCGACTTAGGAATGCCACTGCTTTATACAGAGCATATTGAGATTTTTTTTTTAGCAAAATATGTTTCATATTTATAGGTATGAAACAGTAAATTCCACCATTCTTGATAAGTAGCTTGTTGTAAAGCTTTCTAGTGTGTACAGACTACTTTCAAAGCTAGATTCAACATGGTATTAACAAGCAAACATTAGTCTTTAAAATGGGCCTAAAACATTGATCTTTAAGTATCACATATTTATATACTATTGGACCAGAAAGATGGAATATATCTACTAAATCGGACCATACGTCCTTCCAAAACTTTTGAATACATATGCAATCAAATGTAATATGCTTAAGAGTACCTTGTTGGGATTGACGAGACCAACATAAGTTGGAAATAAAAGAGTTAATCATATGTGACTTGAGAGGTGGCTATAAAGATCTATGAGTGAAGAAATATAGAGATTGTGTTATTGAGGAAGATCTGGAGCATTTAAATAAAGAACTCCATACCTGCTCCCAAGATTTGTCAGTGATAGATTGCTGAATATCCTCTTCCCAGCGTTTGCGTAAGCCCACACATTTAGTAGGAAAGTTGTTTACGATGAATTTGTATATATGGGATGCAACATGTCCAGAGAATTGAAATTGCTTGGAAATATTAATAATCTCAGGAGTATGGGACAACTTTTATATTTGTAATTTACTCTTCCTCAACGTTGTATTAAGCTGTAACCATTGATAAAAGTGAGTATCTAACAAAGAGAATTCAACTTTCATAACTGAGAATGATTTCCAAGTACGATTATTAACATCAATAAAATCATTGAGATTCTACATACCTATGCGTTGCCATTGTGACCAAGAGATTTGCTTTTTATTAATTACAAATTTGGGATTATTCCATATAGGTATACATGTGGTGCTGTCCCAGGATACAATCATCTGCTTATCAAAAGAGGATATTAATAGGTACTATCATCATCTTAATAGTGTCAAGCCTACTCCACCATGATAAATTGAGTGGAGACCAAGATGAGAGGGAACTTCCAACTTTAGCTATAATCTTATCAGAATTGAATTTAATAGTGGTAGGGAGGTCTCTATCAAAAAGAACGCCTAGATATTTGATAGAGGAGACTACCCACTTAAGGGGGTAACTACTACTACTACTACTTAACATTTCTAGAGCGCTACTAGGGTTACGCAGCGCTGTACAATTTAACAAAGAGAGACAGTCCCTGCTCAAAGAGCTTACAATCTAATAGACAAGTGAACGGTCGGTCCGATAGGGGCAGTCAAATTGGGGCAGTCTGGATTCACTGAACGGTAAGGGTTAGGTGCTGAACGCAGCATTGAAGAGGTGGGCTTTAAGCAAAGACTTGAAGACGGGCAGGGAGGGGGCTTGGCGTAAGGGTTCAGGAAGGTTGTTCCAAGCATAGGGTGAGGTGAGGCAGAATGAGCGGAGCCTGGAGTTGGCAGTGGTGGAGAAGGGTACTGAGAGGAGGGATTTATCCTGTGAATGGAGGTTACGGGCGGGAACGTAAGGGGAGATGAGGGTAGAAAGATAGTGAGGGGCAGCAGACTGAGTGCATTTGTAGGTAAGAAGGAGAAGCTTGAATTGAACCAGAAATGATAAAAGGAGTAGAGGCATCATTTAGAGGCATTAGCTCAGTTTTATCCCAGTTAATTTTATATCCTGACATCCTTGAAAATTGGGAGATTAGCTGAATGTGTGCCTCCATAGATGCCTGTGGTTTAGTGAGGTATTACATTATATCATCAGCATATGCTGAAAGCTTAACCTCATCCTGACATTTGAGCTTCGAATAGCAGCCAAAAGAGGTTCTAAAGAAATAGGGCAACCTTGCAATTCGAGCAGATGGTAGTGAATACAGTAAATGCAGCATATGTATGAAATATTCAGGAAAACCAAAATGTCTAAGTACATTAAACAAATACTTCCACTCCACCTGGTCAAAGGCTTTTTCAGCATCTAGGGAGACAGATAATATAGGACAATCTTTAGATCGAGCGAAGTGGATGAGATGACAAAATAATCTAGTGTTATCAGCACCATATCTGAGCTTTACAAAACCAGCTTGATCTCTGTGTACAAGTGATTGAATAATGTTTTCCATTCTACAGCATAATAACTTTGTATAGATTTTATAATCAGTATTTAGTAATGAGATTGGTCTGTAATTTTGTACAAGAGTACTGTCTCTATTAGGTTTTGGCAGTACTACAATATTTGCATCCAAAAAATGATCTGAAGATGAGGAGTCCAATAAAGTTTGATAATAGGACAGCAAGTGAGTTGAAATTGAAGTGGAGAATGATTTATAAAATTCCACTGGAAGACCATCCAGACCTCGTGCTTTTGCAGAAGATAGCTTTTTGATTGCAGAAACTATATCATCCTGGGAAATGGGTTGATTAAGCTGATGTGTTAGTGTTCAGAGAGGTGAGGAAGAATTAAAGATATAAGAAAGTTAGATATTTCAGTATCATGAGCGATGCATTCTGAAGAGTACAGTGATGTATAAAATGCTTCAAAAGCTTCAAGTATTTGAGGCGAAGAAGTCAAAGAAGCTCCTGATGGTGATTTTATAACAGTTATATGTTGCCTTATTCTTTTACCTTTGAGAAAAGATGCAAATAGTTTACCAGCTTTGTTAGATTCCGTGTAA
This sequence comes from Microcaecilia unicolor, assembly GCF_901765095.1. NCBI lineage: Eukaryota > Metazoa > Chordata > Amphibia > Gymnophiona > Siphonopidae > Microcaecilia > Microcaecilia unicolor. The sequence continues at coordinate 22,659,257 of NC_044033.1, read as the reverse complement.
TATGTAGCACTTTGTGAGATGCTTCATAAAAGCAAATTATATTGCATTCTGAGAGATCTGAGATTCTGAAGTGTAGACTTAGATGATGATGTGTATAAAGTCATATCAAGCAGGCGTATTTCTTTCTCAAGTTTAACAAGTTTAGCATTATTAGCTTTGTGAAGATGAGATACATAACTAATTATTTCACCTCTCAACCAAGACTTGAACGCTTCCCATACTGTTATATATGATGACACAGAGTCTTTGTTGTTAGCAAAAAAATTCAGTAGATTTCTGGGAAATATGCTGCAAGAATGTTGAGTCTGAAAGCAGAGAGGTATTGAGTCTCCAAGTAGAAGATTTCGTTGTATTAGAGGACCAATTAAAATCACAGGAAATTGCTGCGTGATCAGAAACTGATATTTCATGTATCTGTGCAGCAGACAACATAGGAATGAGGTCATTAGTGCCCAAAAATAGTCAATTCTTGAATAAGTTTGACGAGCAGCAGAAAAATAAGTGTAATCTCTGGCTGTAGGATAAAGGAGACTCAACAAATCAGACCACCCATTATAGGACGGGGGTAATTTTTCCCCAGAGTAGGCCGTAGCGCAATATTTTTTTAATTTTTTGTTACATTTGTACCCCGTGCTTTCCCACTCATGGCAGGCTCTATGCGGCAGGCAATGGAGGGTTAAGTGACTTGCCCAGAGTCACAAGGAGCTGCTTGTACCGGGAATTGAACTCAGTTCCTCAAGACCAAAGTCCACCACCCTAACCACTAGGCCACTCCTCCGTGGTGAGCATGTTCTATATCTATGAGAGTGTCAGCAGGCAGGTCAGCGATATTTTTAAGAACTGAAACATATCCGTACCCTCAATTTGCTCAGGTACTCCCAGTATGCGCATATTATTTCTTCTTAATCTATTGGATAGGTCCTCAATATCACGCTGCATGGATTCAAATTTAGTCAGCTTCCATTCCATTTCCAAGTGAAGTGCATCCTGAGCTGACATACGGTCTTCGAGAAACTCAATTCTGGCATTGAATTGAGTAAGTTGTGTAGAGATTGTAACTAATTCTGATTTTATTTCAGAAGTAGTGATGAGATTCTGCTGCATTAAGATATGTAGAGCCTTTATATCATCCGCAAGAGATTCAGCATTGTCACGTGATAACGGTAACTGCAGGGCCTTGTCAGTCGTAGAGAGGTCCATTTTATTACGTTTAGAGGCTGAATGAAAAGAGTGCGAACCTTCGTTCCGGTTGGATTTAGAAGACATCTTATTCATATAAGTTGAGAGCAGAACCCTGCACGGTAAAGTAAGATATTTAGCTGCTATAGCGCAGTGTTAGAGAAAAAGCCGGCGGAAGAGTAAACTCTAACCATACATACTGGATGACATCAAGGCGTCCCTCCTCAACCAAATATCTTCTAAATAAATCCATAGTAAATTACACTTCAACAATAGTGCTCTTTAGAATCGATACTATCAATTAATACCTCTGTGGCACTTTAGATTTTTCAACACAGTCTTTTTAATGCATATGGAGGGGCATAATTGAACAAAAACGTCTATCTCCATGGGCGTTTATCTCCGAGAACAGGTCCGTGAAGGGGCGGACCGAACCGTATTTTTGAAAAAAATAGACATCCATGTTTTATTCGACAATTTGTGAGCTGGGCGTTTTTGTTATTCAGCGATAATGGAAAATGAAAGCGCCCAGCTCAAAAACGAATAAATCCAAGGCATTTGTTCGTGGGAGGGGCCAGGATTCGTAGTGCACTGGTCCCCCTCACATGCCAGGACACCAACCGGGCACCCTAGGGGGCACTTTTAGAAAAAAAAAAAAAAAGGTAAAAGAGCTCCCAGGTGCATAGCACCCTTCCCTTGTGTGTTGAGCCCCCCCAAATCCCCCTCAAAACCCACTGCCCACAAGTCTACACCATTACCATAGCCCTAAGGGGTGAAGGGGGGCACCTACATGTGGGTACAGTGGGTTTGGGGGGTTGGACGACTAATAAGCATTAAGCAGCACAATTGTAACAGGTGGGGGGGGGATGGGCCTGGGTCCACCTGCCTGAAGTCCACTGCACCCCCTAACAACTGCTCCAGGGACCTGCATACTGCTGCCAGGGAGGTGGGTATGACATTTGAGGGTGAAAATAAAAAGTTGTGAAACATCATTTTTTGTGGTGGGAGGGGGTTAGTGACCACTGGGGGAGTCAGGGGAGGTCATCCCCGATTCCCTCTGGTGGTCATCTGGTCATTTAGGGCACTTTTTGGGGCCTTATTCATGAAAAAACAGGGTCCAGGAAAAGTGCCCTAAATTCTAGCTACAAACGCATACTTTTTTTCCATTATCGGCGAAAGGCGCCCATCTCTGTTCGGGTGATAACCACACCCCAGTCCCGCCTTCACCATGCCTCCGACACGCCCCCGTCAACTTTGTACGCTTCCGCGATGGAGTGCAGTTGAAAACGTCCAAGTTCGGTTTTCGATTATACCGCGTTATCCGTTTTTGGGAGATAAACGCCTATCTCCCGATTTAGGTCGCAATATAGGCGTTTTTGTCTTTTGATTATAAGCTGGATAATAACCTTGACTTCAGATTTCCGGTGTGTTTATTAATTATTTACTCCATAAACTACACCTCTCCGCTGTACCGTTATTATAACAGCGGGAATCCTCATTAGTCTAGGTTAATGGTTTTTTACTTATTTACTTTTTTAGTCTTATTCGTCCTTTTTAATATCATATAATTTTGCACTTATCTTATCTTCCAATTAGTGGGTGAACCATCCAACGGTACAGCGGAGAGGTGTAGTTTATGGAGTAAATAATTAATAAACACATCGGAAATCTGAAGTCAAGGTTATTATATGCATTAAAAAGACTGTGTTGAAAACTCTAAAGTGCCACAGAGGTATTAATAAATAAATCCATAGGCAGAATCCCAGGGACTTTAGGAAAATTCAGAAGGCGAAGATTCAAACGCCTATTACAGTTCTCTATCTGCTCTATCCTTTTATGGAAAGCCGGTTTATCTTTAACCGTAGTAAACTTGAAATCCTGAAGCTGTTTCACTTAATTTTGAATTTGCTTGACCCGAGGGGAGAGATCTTCTTTCACTGATTCAACTGTCTTAACCAGATCTTCAAACTTCATACAAAGCTGTTACCTCACCTGAGGATTTCTGGAGAGTTGTGTCCATCTTATTCAGCATCAACCAAATCTTTCCAAGATTCACCTCCGCAGATGTCTCCGAGAGTCCGGTCATACCCTGGGTCTCATTCTCTGGGTTTTTTTGCTGCAACGCTGGACCCTCGCCAGAGACCCCGCACGCCACACTTTCGGAAACATGCAAGCTATCTCCCAGCAAAGCAGCCGGCGCCGGGCACGGAAGAATGTTGGAGGCAGAGGAGGGAGAAAGAGATGTTTCATGTCCCAGCAGAGGTTTCGCTCCTCCGATTTCGTCCGCAGCAGGACTCACCTCCCTCGACTCACATGGAGAGGCTCCGGCGAGGAAACGATCCAATCTTTGCTGGACTGGGGACGACGCTAAGGTAGGCGGGGGAAAAAAACCTCACAGTCCCTTTTCTCTTCATATGAGGCATATTTTCAAAGGTAGGTAAACCAGGAAAAAACCCATCAGAAGATCAGCGTCTCACACACCACTCGGATCACTTCGCCATCTTGCCACGCCATATCTCTGTTTTTATTTCTTTTTCAAGTGTTTGCTTGAATGTTAGGTGGAAATTTTAAAATAAAATTTAAAAAGACCCTCTAAGTTTGCTATCTAAGGTCACCCCTAATAACCTCATCTCTTTCTTTACTGGGCCAGACCTATCTCCCAAACAAATCATTTTGGACCACGCATCGAAATCTTCCCTTCCCACAATCATCACTTCAGTTTTAGAAACATTTAACACTAAAGCATTAACATTAACCAGTAGCAATCATCCAGTGTTTTACTTAACTGCAAATCCAACCCTGTCCCCCAGGAAATTATGGGAAAAAACCCCCAAACTGTACATCATCGGCATAAAGCCAATAAAAATTCCTAATGACTCAAACACTATTCAGTGGAGTGGAGGAGTGGCCTAGTGATTAGGGTGGTGGACTTTGGTCCTGAGGAACTGAGTTCGATTCCCACTTCAGGCACAGGCAGCTCCTTGTGACTCTGGGCAAGTCACTTAACCCTCCATTGCCCCATGTAAGCCGCATTGAGCCTGCCATGAGTGGGAAAGCGCAGGGTACAAATGTAACAAAAATAAAATAGATACTATTGGAGATTCTACATGGAATGTTGCTATTCCACTAGCAACATTCCATGTAGAAGGCTGTGCAGGCTTCTGTTTCTGTGAGGACGTATGTGCAGGATGTCAGACTCACAGAAGCAGAAGCCTGCGCGGCCACATTGGTGATTTACAAGGGCCGACTTCTACATGGAATGTTGCTAGTGGAATAGCAACATTCCATGTAGAATCTCAAATAGTAGCAACAGTGGAGGGAGGAGTGGCCTAGTGGTTAGGGTGGTGGACTCTGGTCCTGGGGAACTGAGGAACTGAGTTCAATTCCCACTTCAGGCACAGGCAGCTCCTTGTGACTCTGGGCAAGTCACTTAACCCTCCATTGCCACATGTAAGCCCCATTGAGCCTGCCATGAGTGGGAAAGCGCAGGGTACAAATGTAACTAAAATAAATAAATAATAACACAGGTAAGGCAGACCCATGCTGTACCATAAGTGCATCCCCTACTGAGAACCATTACGCACTATCATTGATCTGTCTACCAAATAAGACCATTTGATCACTTGCCTTCGTATACCTAATTGTTTCAGTTTCACAAGCCACAGGTTTATAGGCTAATAGTCTAAGTTTATTATTAGGGATTTACTATCCCACCCATTAAAACATGATTATCCAAGCAGCTTACAAAGCCTATATTGAATAAGGTAGAGATACCAATAGAGTACCTATAAGTGCATTCACTCTGCTGCCCCTCACTACCTCTCCACCCTCATCTCTCCCCACACTCCTTCCCAGGAACTCCGTTCACTAGGCAAATCTCTCCTAATTGCACCCTTCTCCTCCATCGCTAACTCCAGATTCCGTTCCTTTTAGCTCGCCGCACCTTATGCCTGGAATAAACTTCCTGAGCCATTACGTCAAGCTCCATCCCTGGCCGCCTTCAAATCCGGGCTAAAGGCCTACCTGTTTGATGCTGCTTTCAATGCTGCAAACTATTGAAAACCTATCTCTTCGACAAGATATATCACAAAGATCAACATGTGTAACTGTATAATCTTTAAAACTTCCAGAACTGCCTTGTAATGTATTTCTGCTGTAACACCATCATGTATTTCACCACCATGTAACACAAAACCCTCTGTAAACCAAATGTATACTCACTTCTGTTTCTATTATGCATGATGTATTGTAAGCCACATTGAGCCTGCAAAGAGGTGGGATAATGTGGGATACAAATGCAATAAATAAATAAATAAATAAAATTCGTAACCTGTCACCTGCTCGTAACCTTTATCTTGTCTTCCTCTCTTCAATAGCCCCCTTTTCCCTATGTGTCCTATCTGTCTGTCCTTCCCTTATCCCTTATTTGTCCTGTCTGTCTGTCCTGATTTAGATTGTAAGCTCTTTTGAGCAGGGACTGTCTTTTCTTCATGTTCAATTGTGAAGCGCTGCATACGACTGGTAGCGCTAAAGAAATGATTTGTACTAGTACTAGTAGAGAATAGGGAGGGTAGGTGGGTAAGAACTACAATATTTGATAGGACAGAGAGAGGGATCAAAACATGAGGGAGTTAACTATAACTTCCAGGCCCGCATTGGCAACTCAAGGAAAAGAAAGAATAACGTAGTACGCAAATGCATCAGCAAAATGAAACGTCTTAAGGTCTGTTTTAAACTGTTGTTGGGAAGTTTGGAGTCTGAGGTGTTGTGGCATCATGTTCCGATGTTCCGGGCCTTGGGCTTAGAACACGGAACGACGTGAATGGTCATGGATAATCTCTCTGAAAGAGGGGACAAGCAAACGGTTGCACTTAACACCCCCTAGTGTGGGTGCCCTGTTATAACATTGCCCTTCATGGCTCCCCTTTCACTTGCTGGATCACTTGTGAGATTTTTTTTTGTGGTTAGAGGGAAGATACCACGTTAACGTACATATTAAAATAACAATGAGGCAACATATATAATGAAATATGTCTAAAGCTGGTAGTCGATCTTACGGTCAGCCTCGCTTCCAGCGCAATGGAATGAAGCCTTAAACGTCAGACGTCTTGAGGAGAGGTGCAATCTATCATTCTGATATTCAGTATCTGGAACCTACAGTTCGAGTGGTGTTTATGTTGAGCATGCCAGATGCAATAATTATATTTGGAATGATGCAATTAAGCAAAAGAGTGAAAAAAAGCAGACATTTTGCCAGATTGCCTGGATTGTTTTTATTGTACTAATTGTGCTACGTTTCAGATTTCTGTGCATTTCAAACAGATCTTTTTCATTTTCACTTTTGCTAACTCATAAAAGCACTCTTTATAATTTTGTGGTTGCCTGCTCTTCGGTGCCTTTCTTAAATTTTTGCTAAACCGGATAAGTGACTGAAACCAGAGGCGTAGCCAGACAGTCAATTTTGGGTGGGCCTGGGTCCAGGGTGGGTGGGCACGGAATTCGTGCTTTGCTCTGCTCTTCATCCCTCCCTCCACTTGCAAGCCCACAATATTAAATACATGAGCAGAAGGGGATTTCCTCCTCCGCAGGTAGCTGGTGCTCTTCCAAATGGCAGCCAGCAGTACTTTCCTCAAGCTGATGCCATGGCCAGCAGGCTGTGCATGCGTGAAAACTAAGCATGTGGAGAGGGGCTGGTGTTGGTGTCAGTTTGAAGCAAGTGCTGCCAGCTGCCGTTTGAAAGAACATCGACTGCCTGAGGAGGAGGAAATCTTAGCTGCTGGGGTTTGAGGCTCTCTGCCAGTTATAGCAAGAGTGCCACGATTTTGGGTGAGCCTGAGTCCAAATAGGGTGAGCCCTGGCTAGGGTTACCATATGTCCGGATTTCGGGCAACTGGGTGGGTTTTGCCAATCTGCCCATTTGTCCAGAAATCCAGACAAACGGGCAGATTGCTACCCTCTCCTCCCCTTAGTTACTACTGCCCTGGTGGTCTAGTGACCTCTTCCACCTTCGGGGCAGGAAGAGCCCCCTCTTCCTGCCCGAAGCGCTGCCTGCATGCATCCTTCCTGTTGGTGATCTCGGCGCCGATTCAAAATGGCCACCGAGAGTTGAAGTGACCTCGCGAGACTTCAACTCTCGGCGGCCATTTTGAATCGGCGCCAAGATCACCAACAGGAAGGATGCATGCAGGCCAGCACTCTGGGCAGGAAAGAGGGGGTTCTTTCCTGCACCAAAGAGGTCATTAGACCACCAAGGCAGTAGTAAGGTAAGGGGAAGGGGGTGACAGGGAGGGGGGGGGTGACGGGGGAGGGGAAAATGTGACAGGGGCTGAGCAAGGGCATGAAGGGGGCGGAGCGAGGGCGTGAAATGGGGTGGGTGGGGTATGAAAGGGGATGGGGCGGGGTGTGTGTGGTGGGGGCGGGGCATATGTCCTCCTTTTTGGGGGACAAAATATTGTAACCCTAGACCTGGCCCACCTGTGGTCATCATTTGTATGTTCTGCCTGATTTACATAAACTCCATTATCATCAGCTGCCAAAAAAAAATCCTCCCAGTTGCATAGGTAAAGCACCGAGCCATGCTATTTACCATAACCCACTGTTGCTTGATGTGAATTTTCAATTATTGAACATGAAAAGAGCTATTTGTTTTTGCACAGTTTGGAGGCACTTTGGAAGAAGAGAAAGGCAACTTTGTTCTGTACGGGTTGATATCTTTGAAGCGCCAGCCAAATGTGTCCAGTTCCTTTGATTTATGGAAGACCCCTGTGACAAATTGTCTCATGCAGTGGCATAGGAAGGGGGGGGGCGGTGGGGCGGTCCGCCCCGGGTGCACGCACTGGGGGGGGGGGGGGGGGTGTCGGCTCGCTGGTTCCCTGCTCTTCTGCCCCGGAACAGGTTACTTCCTGTTCCAGGGCAGAGAAAGCAGGGAAGCAGCAGAGCCGACGCAGCTCCCAGTGACGTGCACTGGGGGCGGATCGGCCCTCCCGCCTGCCCCCCGCTGAAAGGTAGGGTGCGTTTTTTTGGGGGGGAACGCTCCGGAGGGGGGGCGCCGTGCCCTGCACCCGGGGGGGGGGGGGGGTGCGCAGCGGTGACCCGCCCAGGGTGTCAGGCACCCTCACTACGGCACTGGTCTCATGAAGTTAAAAATACACACATTTTAGGTATTTGTTTTTGAGGCCACAACTTTACTCTGTGACTATGATTGGTGTCAACCTGGTTTGAAATTGTCGAGGTCCCCAGCTCCTTCCTCTTGTAGTTAAACCGTGGTAAAAGAGCAAAATGTGAAGGATATGGCAGAATGCAAGATCAGTAGCTGGAATCCATCAGCTAAGGATGTTTGGTTGCTGATCAGACCAATGCTTGTGATTTTTGCAGGATGTCAGACATATATTAAAGTGTTTAATTTTGAAGTACTTTTAGCTTGTTTGACAGTGCATGTTTACTAATTTGTATGTGCAATGTATTATGTATTTAAATTTGCCAATCCCTTTACCACCCCCTGCCAAAAATCCTAAAAAAAAAGTGCACCTACACTTAGGGAAGGGAAATGGGACTTGATACACTGCCTTTCTGAGGTTTTTGCAACTACATTCAAAGTGGTTTATATATATTCAGGTACTTATTTTGAACCAGGAGCAATGGAGGGTTAAGTGACTTGCCCAGAGTCACAAGGAGCTGCAGTGGGAATTGAACTCAGTTTCCCAGGATCAAAGTCCACTGCACTAACCACTAGGCTACTCCTCCACTAGCAACATTCCATGTAGAAGCCTGACCTTGCAGATCAGCAATGCGGCCATGCAGGCTTCTGTTTCTGTGAGTCTGACATCCTGCACAGAAACAGAAGCCTGCGCGGCCGCATTGCTGATCTGCAAGGGCAGGCTTCTACATGGAATGTTGCTAGTGGAATAGCAACATTAACATTCCATGTAGAATCTCAAATAGTAGCAACAGAATCTCAATCGTAGCAACATTCCATGTAGAATCTCAAATAGGGAAAGGGAACTTGGACTTGATATACCACCTTTCTGAGGTTTGTGCAACTACATTCAAAGCAGTTTACATATATTCAGGTACTTATTTTGTCCCTGCGGCAATGGAGGGTTAAGTGACTTGCCCAGAGTCACAAGGAGCTGCAGTGGGAATTGAACTCAGTTCTTCAGGATCAAAGTCCACTGCACTAACCACTAGGCTACTCCTCCACTGTGTGCACTAGCCATGTAGGTGCCTATGGAATATTATAGGCACGTATGTGGTTAACGCACGTCAAAAATGTTAATGCGCCTGTTACGCTGCTTGATAAACAGGGCCCTTGAATTGGAAAATTAAAAAAAAAAGATTCTGAAACAAACATCATACTGGGATTATTTTTGCACTAGGAACTATGATGTAACCTAGGCTTGACGGGAGAAGTTTCTGTAATCCATGACTTGTTTTTCTTTTTGGAATCCTGAAGCCTCTTGGAAAATGCTATGTCAAGCATGAAAAATTGAGGAGCAGGGTCAGCAGTCTGACTGTCTGGTGGTATGTTTTTCAATAGAGTGTAGTAGGTTTTGGGTTTTTTTTTTTTGACAATGATTTTATACCAGGCTGGAATAAAAACTCTCCTCTTATGGAGTTGCACACCATGTCCTTGTGTGTTTTGGACACAGGACTGAGCGGTCCATGACTATTGCACCGCAGTAAACGTTTTCTTAAATCTTAAAATATTCATAAAACTTCGAGGGATTTTTTTTTTTCTTTTACTGTGCTAGACCTACAGGATGTGTCAGACATTCTTTCCTCGTTAAGGAATGATCTGAGCTGCAAGCGGTGAACAGAAGGAATAGTAATAAATTATTCCAAGCTAGAGGAAAAAAATATAATTGCCTAGTTTAGCAATAAATTCTGCTTCTAGGAGGCCGTCCAGTTTCCAGTGTAATGATCTGAATGTCTGTGTAAAATGATTGGGACAGACAGCCCATGCAACTATGGATGAAAGAGGCAAAAAAAAAAAAAAAAGTGAATCCATATATTCTCAGTTTCGTCATTTAGGGGTCCTTTTACAAAGGCACGCTGAAAAATGGCTTGCGGTAGTGTAGGTGTGGGTTTTGGGTGTGCCGATCCATTTTTTAGCGCACCTGCATTAAAACCTGCAAAGACTTATTGCAGTTCGACCCTTGGGGCACTACTGGGCACTAGCTACTTCTCTTCTGTGCCACTTCCAATAGGTACTGTAGCCTCAGGGCCAGTCCCTTGAAGACTTCTTGACTCAAGGCCTCTCTGATCTGGTCTGTCTCTGGGGATTTAACCACCTCCCTTCCTGGGCCCTCTGACTCAGCAGGTGTAACTCACCTACCCTAAGGTGTCTCACTCTCAGTCTTATGGGACCATTTACTAAGCCGCGTGAGCGTCTAGGCGCACCCAACGTCTGCCAAAATGGAGTTTCCGCCTGGCTACTGCGTGGCTGTTGCGGTAATCTCATTTTTGGCGCGCGTCCAATACGCGCGTCCGAAAATACATTTTCGGACGCACGACTCGGACGGGTGCCAAGTGGCGTGTGATGCGCCTAGGCCATTACCGGCCGGTTACTGCGTGAGTCTTTACTGCTAGGTCAATGGCTGGCAGTAAGTTCGCAGACCCAAAATGGACATGCGGCAATTTTGATTTTGCTGCATGTCCATTTTCGGCAAAAATATTAAAAAAGGCCTTTTTTACAGGGGCGCTAAGAAATGGATCGGTGCGTGCCCAAAACCCGCGCCTACACTACCACAGCCTATTTTTCAGCGCACCTTAGTAAAAAGACCCCTTAAATACAAATCTATACATACATCTAGCTTCTCATACATCTGCACACAACTGTGGAATGAATTACCAATCAACATAAGAGCAACACACGACTTGACAACCTTCCGAAATTTACTGAAGAATAACTTATTCATAAAGACGTACAAAAAAGATCCCCCATATCGATTTGACTACCAAATTACTCCAAAAACAACTATTTTGGAACTCTCCTAATTTGTTTACTTTATTACTTCCTCATTACTGAATATTATATCTTGTCCTGTTATCATTATTTTAGTTTTTTGTTACATTTGTACCCCGCGCTTTCCCACTCATGGCAGGCTCAATGCGACTTACATGGGGCAATGGAGGGTTAAGTGACTTGCCCAGAGTCACAAGGAGCTGCCTGTGCCTGAAGTGGGAATTGAACTCAGTTCCCTAGGACCAGAGTCCACCACCCTAACCACTAGGCCACTCCTCCACTGTTGCTACTATTTGAGATTCCACTAGCAACATTCCATGTAGAGGTCGGCCCTTGCAGATCACCAATGTGGCCGCGCAGGCTTCTGCTTCTGTGAGTCTGACGTCCTGCATGTACGTGCAGGACGTCAGACTCACAGAAACAGAAGCCTGCGCAGCCTTCTACATGGAATGTTGTAGTGGAATAGCACCATTCCATGTAGAATGTCCAATAGTAGCAACATTCCATGTAGAATCTCCAATAGTAGCAACATTCCATGTAGAATGTCCAATAGTATCTATTTATTTTTATTACATTGTACCCCGCGCTTTCCCACTCATGGCAGGCTCAATGCGGCTTACATGGGGCAATGGGAGGGTTAAGTGACTTGCCCAGTGTCACAAGGAGCTGCCTGTGCCTGAAGTGGGAATCGAACTCAGTTCCTATGTTACGTTTTATCTATTTATCCACTTCCAATCCTACATGATATGCCTATGCACCTTTATTTGTAAAAATTCTGAATTATTATTCCGTTAAAATGATTGCTATGATATTCTTTTGCACCTTATCTGCATCTACATTCTGAAATTCTTATTCTATTAATGTGAATGTCATTGTAACATTTGTAAGCCACATTGAGCCTGCAAATGGGTGGGAAAATGTGGGATACAAGTGCAGCAATAAATAAATAAATAAATGGGAACCCGGCCATGTACCACCCACTTCTCACACATGGTTAGTGCGCAGTGTTCCTTACCTAGGAACCAAATGGTGGAACTCCTTACCACCCAAATAAGCAATGCACAGGAATATACTAGATTCCGTCAAATCCTGAAATTATTCCTATTCAAACGAACCCTCACAAAGAACAACCATATCTCAAATAATTATTATTACCTGAATTAGTTATTACTCTATTTACCATCAACTTTCTCTTTGCTTCTTGTACAATTTCTCATTCATAATAGATTTTCTATCCAGTATGTTTATGACACTGTATTGTAAAATTGGATTCTCATAACAAATTACTTCTTATGCATTATTCTTTGCTATGTATCCTATACTGTTTATTGTAAGCCACATTAAACTCAAATTTGTTTGGGATAATTTGGGATATAAATGTCACAAATAAAAGGGGAAAATGCATCAAAATGCTTAGCCCCGTTTTCCTGCACGAAAAGTGCGTCAGGAGCCTAGCGTGACGAACAGAATCCCTCTCTAATCTTAGTCCTATTCTGGCTGTGGTAATATTATAATTTATGTTAGTGAGAAGTTCAGCTTTTAAATCAATGCACCCTAGTGAATAAAATCCATGAATATAGCAGATCACTGCTTTCGCTTTTCCAACTCAAGACAGCAACCCGGAAAATCTGGTTTCATAGCTCTTTTGCTATTTTGCAGCAAACCAAAAGTGGATTAAATTAGTCCGTGTAATTGAAATGTTTATTGTAAAAAAGAAAAAAAGGAGAAAGAAAAAAAAAACCCTCATGAAATACAGAATGCCACACTGTACGTTGAGCTGATGATAAAATTTACTGGCTGCAATTTGCACTAATTTGCCAGTGAAAATAGTGATTGGGTTTATGCTATGAAAATGAGTTCAACATCTTTAAAGCTGAAAGTTTATTTTTCCTTATTTTATCTCCATATTTGTGGGTTCACCTCCCACATTGAGTCATTATGGTGTTGTCAAGCAGCTTATTTCATAGTTCTGAGAATGTCTCCCTCCGTGGGGGTGTCACGTGCAGTGGTGTCTTTATTTTATTTATGTTTGTTACATTGTACCCTGCGCTTTCCCACTCAAGGCAGGCTCAATGCGGCAGGCAATGGAGGGTTAAGTGACTTGCCCAGAGTCACAAGGAGCTGCCTATGCCGGGAATCAAACTCATTTCCTCAGTTCCCCAGGACCAAGTCCACCACCCTAACCACTCTTAGGCCACTCCTCCACTGTTGCTACTATTTCAACACTAGTAAAAAAGGCCCGTTTCTGACACAAATGTAAACGGGCGCTAGCAAGGTTTTCCTCGGAGGTGTAGTGTGTATTGGGAGAGTGTATGTGAGAGTGACTGTGTGAGAGACAGAGTGAAAGTGTGAGTGGGTGTGTGAAGAGGAGAGTGAGTCTGGGTGTGAGTGTGTTTGTGAGAGAGTGTGTGTGTGAGAATGAGAGTGTGTGCAAGTGTGTATGTGAGACACAGTGTGAGAGAGAGTGTGTGTGTTGTGTTTGCGAGAGAGAGAGTGTGTGTGAGACACAGATTCTCTGTGAGAGTGAGTGTATGAGACCAAGCAAGTGTGTGAGTGACTGTGTGCACATAGAGAGTGAATGTGATACAGTGTGAGACAGAGTGTGTGAGAGTGTGAGTCAGAAAGACATTTGTATATGAGAGAGAGAGTGTGAGCCCTGCCCTCCCAATCCATGCTCATCTGTCCCTGCCCCCTCCATTCATCCTTTCCAGCAATTCCCCTCTCATCCTGAGCCCTGCCCTCCAGCCATGCCCAATCAATGCTCCTCTGTCACCTGCCCCCTCCAGTCATCCCTATCCAGCAATTCCCCTCTCTCCCTGAGCCCTGCCCTGCAATCCATATCCATCCATGCCCAATCTGTCCCCTCCATTCATCCCGATCCAGCAATTCCCCTCTCTCCCTGAGCCCTGCCCTCCAATCCATGCCATCCATGCTCCTCTGTCACCTGCCCCTCCATTCATCCCTATCCGCAATTCCCTTCTCTCCCTGAGCTTCTGTCTTGCAATCCATATCCATCCATGCCCATCTGTCCCTCCATTCATCCCTATCCAGCAATTCCCCTCTCTCCCTGAGCCCTGCCCTCCCAATCCATGCCCATCCATGCTCTTCCCTCTGTCCCCTGCCCCCTCCATTCATCCCTTCCAGCAATTCCCTCTCTCCCTGAGCCCTGCCCTCCAATCCATGCCCATACCATGCTCCTCTGTCCCCTGCCCCCTCCATTCATCCCTCCCAGAATTCCCCTCTCTCCCTGATCCTTGCCCTCCCATCCATGCCATCCATGCTCTTCTGTCCCCCTGCCACCCTCCATTCATCCTTTTCCACAATTCCCTCTCTCCCTTCCATGACCCCCCCTCGGATCCATGCTCCTCTCTCTCCCATGTCCCAGCCTGGCCCGCCCTCTTCTCCCCCCCTTCACATCCAGTGCCCCCCCTTCGCATCCATGCTGTCGTTTCTCCCCTGCCCTTCCGCTCCATTGTTCACTTTACTGCCCACCCTCTTCTCTCCCCCCCAAACATCCTTTGTTTTTTTCTTTTAAATTTACCTCCGTGGCATTTTCTGGCAGCGCAGCGTCAGGGAAGGAGGCGGCGCTCCCGACGTCTCTAGCCTTCCCTGCGCTGTGTTCCGCCTTCTTCTGACGTCAAGGATGACGTCCCTTGATGTCAGAAGAAGGCGGAACACAGCAAGGGAAGGCTAGAGACGTCGGGAGCGCCGCCTCCTTCCCTGACGCTGCGCTGCTGGAACCGCGTGCGTGGGTGTGATCCGTTTTTTTCCCACCCTCGACGTCATGACGTTTGACGCGAGGGGCGGGGCAGAGACGGCTGGCTGGCTTCACACCATGAATCCACGAACCCTACAGCCAGGGAGTGTTGAGTGACTTCAGAACGTTGTCTTCAGAACGTTCACGGTGCGTTTTATTATATTAGATTCTACATGGAATGTTGCTATCCACTAGCAACATTCCATGTAGAAGTCAGCCCTTGCAGATCACCAATGTGGCCGCGCAGGCTTCTGCTTCTGTGAGTCTGACGTCCTGCACGTCAGACTCACAGAAACAGAAGCCTGCGTAGCCTTCTACATGGAATGTTGCTAGTGGAATAGCAACATTCCATGTAGAATCTTCAATAGTATCTATTTTATTTTTGTTACATTTGTACCCTGCACTTTCCCACTCATGGCAGGCTCAATGCGGCAGGCAATGGAGGGTTAAGTGACTTGCCCAGAGTCCACAAGGAGCTGCCTATGCCGGAATCAAACTCAGTTCCTCAGGACCAAAGTCCACCACCCTAACCACTAGGCCACTCCTCCACTCATTAGACCTAAATGATTGGGGAGGTGACAAGGAAAGCAAACTAGGTATAGAGGAGGGTAAGCCACATATCACAGTCATTACCACGGTATGGTCTTTTTCCTTTAAAGAGAGGAATAGCCCAGCGCTTAGAGCACAAGGCTGGTATCCTAGAAACTCCCTAAGTGATGCACTTAGGGAGTAGAAATCCACGGGAGACGTATGTGTTAGGCAGGGAGAGTCCGATAGGTACGGATGGGGAGAGGGATCTTGGGGTGATAGTATCTGAGGCATTTGAAGGCGACGAAACAGTGTGACAAGGCGGGTGGCCCTAGCTAGAAGGTTGTTAGGCTGTATAGAGAGAGGTATGGGATTTGCGTTACAAGACGTATGAGGAGAGACTTGCGGACCTGAACATGTATACTCCTGGAGAAAAGGAGAAACAGGGGTGATATGATACAGACGTCAAATATTTGAAAGGTATTAATCTGCAAACTACCTTTTCCGGAGATGGGAAGGCGGTAGAACGAGAGGACATGGAGAGAGTAGTGGATGCTTGAATGCCCTCCGCGGGAGGTGGTGGAACGAAATCGTAACGGAATTCAAACATGCGTGGGATAAACATAAAGGAATCCTGCTCGAAGGAATGGATCCTAAAGAGCTTAGACGAGATTGGGTGGCAAAGCCGGTGGCGGGAGACGGAGATGGTGCTGGCAGACTTATACGGTCTGTGCCAGAGCCGGTGGTGGGAGGCGGGACTGGTGTTTGGAGGAGGGGATAGTGCGGGCAGACTTATACGGTCCTGTGCCAGAACCGGTGGTGGGAGGAGGGGCTGGTGGTTGGGAGGCGGGGATAGGGCTGGGCAGACTTATATGGTATGTGCCCTTGAAAAGGACAGGTACAAATCAAGGTAAGGTATTGTGCAAGGATACATCCCCGATGTATAGAGTGAAGCAGCAGAACCATGAACTACATATCCCAGAATGCATTTCCAGTCCTAGCAGTGAGATCCCAAGTGATAGGCAAGTTGGCCATATACCGTCTCTGACCACAAGAGGGAGGGTGAATGAAGGAGCCAGTTCTCTGGGACCAGCATCTGTATATCATGCTGCCCACCTGTAATAGGGAGGGGTGGTGCTGAGAAGCAGGAGGAGGATTGGATGGAAGAGGGAATTAATCAGCCTGAGCAGGGGAAGAAAGCAGAACGGAATGGGAGCTTGAGAGCTGAGGAAGGCAGTCCCTGAAGGTTTGGAAACCTACATGGTTTTGGGAATTTATTTTGGTTTAAACCCTGCTTAAGTAGAGAAGCCTGGTTTTCTTTTGGGGAAACCCTGAGTGGTGGTGGAATTACTAACCTGTTATGAAACCTGATTATGGTGAGAACCTCTGAAGTTGGAAGGCTTGTTTATGAAGGAGGGTTGCCTGGTCTGAAGAGGGGTTCAGTTCAGGAGGAGAGGAGCAGTGCAGGCTGAAAATCCTTGGGCAAGACAGGTTCCTAAAGAACTGAAGCAGGCTGAAATACCTTGGGTGGAAGGAAGTCCCAAAAGTATTGAACCTCCTGAAAGTAAAGGCTGCTTGGTGATTAACACTGTCTTGAGGGGAAATCCTGCTTGTGGACAAGTACTATTTGTTTGCTACTGACTGGGACCAAAAAAAGCAGGGATTTCCAAAGGACTATTGCATTCCCCTCCGGGAAGGGGGCAAAGTCTTTGTGTAATTGGCTGATGTACTAAACAAGGCAGAACAGCCCTGCCTGAGAAGCAAGTCTCTACTCTGGAGTGAAGTTTTGTTTATGAAGCTGGAAAATAAAGGAATGTTTTGAAGTATTTCCTGGTGGCAGTTTTGTGAAGTTCTGGCTATTCATGGGAGGCAGCTTCCTCCCCCATACTGGAGCAGCGGGCCCGTTTACAGTATACACAAAAAGTAGCACATGTGAGTTTATCTTGTTGGGCAGACTGGATGGACCGTGCAGGTCTTTTTCTGCCGTCATCTACTATGTTACTATGGATGAGGACGTTATAATGCCTTTGTATCGGTCCATGGTACGACCGCACCTCGAATATTGTGATCAATTCTGTTCACCGCATCTCAAAAAAGATATAGTGGAATTAGAAAAAGTGCAGAGAAGGGCGACGAAAATGATAAAGGGGATGGCACGACTTCCCTATGAGGAAAGGCTAAAGCGGCTATGGCTCATCAGCTTGGAGAAAAGACGGCTGAGGGGAGATATGATAGAGATCTATAAAATACTGAGTGGAGTGGAACGGGTAGATGTGAATCGTTTGTTTACTTTTTCCAAAAATACCAGGACTAGGGGTCATGCAATGAAGCTACAAAGTAGTAAATTTAAAATGAATCGGAGAAAATCTTTCTTCACTCAACATGTAATTAAACACTGGAATTCGTTGCCAGAGAATGTGGTAAAGGTGGTTTGCTTAGCGGGGTTTAAAAAAGATCTGGCCAGCTTCCTAAAGGAAAAGTCCATAGACCATTATTAAATTGACTTGGGGAAAATCCACTGCTATTTCTGGGGTATGCAACATAAAATGTATTGAACTTTTCGGGATCTTGCCAGGTATTTGTGACCTGGATTGGCCACTGTTGGAAACAGGATGCTGGGCTTGATGGACCTTTGGTCTGTGCCAGTGTGGCAATACTTATGTACTTAACCAGGGAACCCACATTCAAATCCTGCTGCTGCTCTGCTGCCCAGATGATCAGAAGCAAATGCATGCGCTAGAGGCCATTAGCGCCAGACTAGCGCACGCATTTGCTAGCGCTAAATGCTCGGAGGGCTCTAGCACGGGGAACAACGAGCGCACCAAAGGCTAGCGTAAAAAGCATTATAATTGCATTTAAATTAGGTCATTCCCAATGCACTCTGATGCTCAACAAGAGCACTATGAAAATGGGTGCTCTTACTGCCGGGAACCTCACACCAGCTTAGAGCTGGCACTAGGTGTCTGAGGCTGAGAAGTGAAGGGAAGAACAGGTTTGCACAGAAGGAAGATTTTGACTTGAAGTGTTTATTCAAGTGCCAGCCCTCTGTCTGATAGATCCATAGGTTGTGCAGGAGGAACTGAGTGGAGGAGTGGCCTAGTGGTTAGAGTGTGGACTTTGGTCCTGGGGAACTGGGTTAGATTCCCACTGCAGGCACAGGCAGCTACTTGTGACTCTAGGCAAGTCACTTAACCCTCCATTGCCCCAGGTACAAATAAGTACCTAAGCTGCATTGAGCCTGCCATGAGTGGGAAAGTGTGGGGTATAAATAAAACAAAAAAAACATTGCATTTATCTCAGTTTAACAAATACATCTGGGCATCTTATACTTTAATGCACTTGTTCTGGTTTAGTTTGTTTTAGAATCCATATTATGGTGATAGAGAGGTGTTAGAGTGTAGAGGGCTGATTATTAAACTTTGGCGTGAGTTTTGCTCACCTGCATAATTGTTTCAGGTTTAAACCAATGCTTTCTCTGTTAAAAAGTCTTTTTATTCCCTTGATAAATCTATCAGAAATTTTGCAGAGGAGCACACCCTCTGACGAATACACTCTGACGTTCTCAGCATGTGCTCAAGAGCTATGATTAAAACACAACTCCTTATACTCAACGCTAAGAGCATACCTATATTTGCATCTCATTAGCATTCACAGTTGTTCTGCCGTGCTATTCTGGCGCTGTTCAGTACAGTGCTGGAGCTTTGAGCATCGGGGCATGAATGATCTTACTACTACTAATCATTTCTATAGCGCTACTGAAGGTCCGCAGCCTTGGTTTCAGCTGTAGCTCCTGCTGTTCCAGTCCAGTCCGTCTTGGTTCCAGCCGCAGTTCCTGCTATTCCTGTTCCAGTTCCAGTCCAGTCCACTTTGGTTCCAGCCGCAGTTCTGCTGTTCATGTTCCAGTTCCAGTCCAGTCCGCTTTGGTTCCAGCTGCAGTTCCTGCTGTTCCTGTTCCAGTTCCAGTCCAGTCCGTCTTGGTTCCAGCCGCAGTTCCTGCTATTCCTGTTCCAGTTCCAGTCCAGTCCACTTTGGTTCCAGCCGCAGTTTCTGCTATTCCTGTTCCAGTTCCAGTCCAGTCCCCTTTGGTTCCAGCCACAGTTTCTGCTGTTCCTGTTCCAGTTCCAGTCCAGTCCACTTTGGTTCCAGCCACAGTTTCTGCTGTTCCTGTTCCAGTTCCAGTCCAGTCCACTTTGGTTCCAGCCGCAGTTTCTGCTGTTCCTGTTCCAGTTCCAGTCCAGTCCGCCTTGGTTCCAGCCGCAGTTACTGCTGTTCCTGTTCCAGTCCAGTCTCTGCCTTGGTTCCAGCCGCAATTACTGCTGTTCATGTTCCAGGTCCAGACAAGATTGCTTTGGGCCAGTACTGGGGTCTGCTATTTCTGTCCCAGTTCTGCCCATTCTTCTGGTTGTCTGTGTCATCTCTTGTGACTCAAATGCCATCGACCTGAGCCTCCTGGTCCTTAGGTCAGGGACTCTCCAGCAGCCCAAGGGCTCACCCTCAATATGTAACAGTCTTGTTTTACATACAGCATTTATCGAGAAAGGGATGTCCAAGTTGGGACTTTCGTAATTGCCCGAGTACTTTACAAAAGGGGTCTGCTGAATGTGGAGCAAATGCATGTGTATTTGTGAGCACATCCAGCATCACCTGTTTTATTAAAAAAAACACATTTAAAAAAAGAGTTGCAAACTTCTCAACTTAACAACTTCAAACCGCAACCTGAAACACCCCAGGTAGGGTTACCCTATGGCTCCAGAAAAAGGAGGACAGATTGAGACAGTCTAGGTTTTATTTCCATTGCTTTCAATGCAAGCAAAACCCGGACTGGATCAATGTGTCCTCCTTTTTCTGGAGTCATAGGGTAACCCTAACCCCAGGACATACACTCCCTGTCTCAGATAGCCTAAAAATACTTGGAGTAACATCGACCGCAACCTCACTCTTGAGAGCCAAGTAAAAACAGTAATACAGAAAATGTTCCACTCAATGTGGAAACTCAAACGAATAAAACCTTTCTTCTCGAGGGATACCTTTCATAAACTAGTACAATCAATAGTCCTAAGCCATGCAGACTATTGCAATGGTATCTATGCAGGTTGCAAAGAACAACTCACTAAAAAAACTCCAGACCGCCCAAAAGACAGCAGCCAGACTGATATCTGGTAAAACACGATTCGGCAGCGCTAAACCCCTTCGAGAAAAGCTGCACTGGCTCCCTATCAAAGACAGATCATCTTCAAAATCTGCACTTTAGTCCACAAAATCATCTACGGCATAGTCCCAGGATACATGATGGACCTCATTGATCTACCAACCAGAAACAGACTCAGATCAGCACGATCATACCTAAACCTACATTACCCAAACTGCAAAAGGCTAAAATACAAACAACTCACGCATCATAGTTTCTCCTACGTAAGCGCACAACTATGGAATGGACTCCCGTATGCAGTGAAAACAATACATGACCACCTAAACTTCAGGAAGTCATTGAAAACCCACCTCTTCAAAAAAGCTTATCCCACCGATCCAACATAAATCCCCACAGCCAGCAACACAACATAATCAAAGATCGTACTGGACAATTTACTTCCTCGACCCCATGACGCCTGATATACTTCTATCTCATGTGATCACAACATTCTTGTATTTGTTACCATCTGTAACGACAAACGCCTTTACGATACTCTGTAAGCCACATTAAGCCGGCAAATAGGTGGAAAATGTGGGGTATAAATGTAATAAATAAATAAATAAACTTAGGGATCCTTACACTAAGCTACTCTAAGCACCAATGCATGCTTACCACAGCTTAAAATGGCTTCCATGGGATGCGCTCAGGCGTCCTATAGTAACTTCCAAATCTGCACGCGCTAATCAAGGGCATACTAAGGTTACTTTTTACTGCAGCTTAGGGCTTAAATACTGGTCACTTCACATGGACTTGCTACTCTTACACATGTTAAGCGCTGGTTTTTACATCACTACCTCTAGGAGAGGACAAAGAGCTAAGGTGTCCTTTTTCTCAGCTGTGGGAAAAAGGGTTCTGCAGTAGCAGCGGGGGCGGGGGGGGGGCTGTTTTCCCAGTGCACCAGGGCCATTTTTACTGCAGTGAGTAAAATTCCCTCCCTCCCCCAAAAATGGCCACACAGTAAGATAACCTTTACCATGTGGCCATGGTGGTGGGGAACACTTACCGCCACCTGTTGAGGTAGCGGTAAGGGCTCCTGCACTAAACCAGTGGTAACCGGGCAGCTCGCGGTGATGCCTGATTACTGCGGGTTAGCGCCATTCCACAGAAAAAGAAATGTATGGAGCGCCGTAAGTGGCGCACACTTCAGCTGAAACTACTGCCAGTAGCCGCGTTGGGCCAGTGATAGTTCCGGATTAGCGAGCAGTAAGCCCATTAGGCTTACTGCCACTTTGTAAAATGACCCCTTAATTGTTTTTAAAATTTTTGAGGTGGTGTTAGACACCACTGAAATAAACACAATTGCCCCTTCTATCACTGTTGGAGGTCCCAGTCCAACAAGCAGGTACTGTAGCTGATACTTATACATGGCTTGGAGCAAGTGTAAATGCCAACGAGAAATTTTAAAAATTTTGGGAATGGTTCCTCTCAAAATGGTTGCTGTCCACTCCAGTGCAGTCTTGTGAGACTGCTCCTTGAGGAATCGCTCCTGCCCATGCCAGCTCCAGTCTCAAAATGGCTGTCTCAGACTGCTGCTGAAGTTTGTGGCAGCCATTTTGATGACAAAGACAGAATGGGCAGGAAGGCCCTCACTAGCTACTATTGCATAAACAACTGGAGTCTGAGGGGGGAGGGGGAAGAGTGAACTGAGCCCATTACTGTTCGGGGAGGGAAGGAAGGAGGGAGCTGAGACTGCTCTTGTGTGGGGGGAGGGGGGAGGGAAGGCAGGGAAGGAAGGAGTTGAGTCCACTCCTGCTGGGGGGAGGAGCACGTGCTATGGGTACAGAGTAGTGAGTTTTGGTTTTAGCTGAAAATGTACTGACATTTTCGTCCAAAACCGAAAAGACTGAATACAGATTTCAGGCCGGTCTTGGCACCAAAACCAGAACCGAAGTTTGCTTGGCTTCTAATGCTCAATAGCTGAGATCCTGTTCATCATAAACACAGTAAGGAAGTACATCAGAAGCCCACATTCACTACAAGTACAGAAAGTCCTTGGAGATAGTATCATTTCTATGAAACAACAACAGGGCTTGTGTATTGTACCTCACTTTCCTTGTATTTTTATTGGCAAGGTACTGTACTTCTGTGTACACCTGGTTATACTAGATGACATAGGTTTAAGAGATAATAATTTGCCTCAGAAACCATTAATGGTTTCATTCACTGGACAGTTTTTTATGTGGAAAATAGCTCTTTACATCAGGGCTTTTTGAAAACTGCCTACCCTCTGTACTGCTATGGATTTACAGCCTGTCTCACTGACACAGACTACTCAATAATTACCGTGGATTCTTTTGGATTCGTATTAGATAAATGAAACCTTTATTAGAGGTGCTAAAATCTACAATGATTAGCTATATACACACAATGATTAGCTATATAGCTATATAACAATCACTGGTCTCTACATCTAAGCAATGCTAAGAGTTCTTAGACCAGGAAAAGAAGCAATAATACACTATACATATAATCATCACTGGTTCTTACATCATCCAGGCTCTTATCATCAGCTGGGGGGGGGGGGGCCCGTTACAGTGAAAGCCAGGAGCTTTTAGACCAGGAACAAGTCCTCTGCGCAGTACATACGTTACTCACAGATGAGCTCCCGTTTTCACTGAAAGAAACTCCCTTTTTTATTAGGCTCAGAACTCATGTTCAGAGCTAAGGAAAATTACAGAATGCTTCTCTGTTTAGGTAAACAAGCCACACTGTGGGAACGTGGTCACATGCTTTCCAAGTCCAGGTGGCCAGGCTAAACTTCCAAAAACAAGAACCATCCTCCCCTTTGCATACCAAATTAATTCTGATCTTCCAACTTGTTTTTGTATTTACAAGGAAAGTTACTTTCGGTCAAAGATAGAAGATTTCAGAGTTCATTATCGATCAAAGCAGGTTTGAAAATCAATCCTTTACATCTTCCATTACACCCTCCCTGTATACTTATACCTTCATTGAACAGAGACATTTTGAGAGATGGATTATGGAGTGTATCACAGCAACACACATCGGTTTCTGGGTAGGTTAGGGGCTTGTCAGGCAGTTATGCATGTGGGCTATATTTTTATTTATTTTGGCATTTATATCCCACATTTTCCAAATAACATTGTTTCAATGTGGCTTACAAATGTATTAGAGTAGTTACATTCGTTGAGCTGATCTGTGTCACTGGTATAAGTCATATACGCTAGTTGCATATTGTTGAGGAACCGTGGTTGGATATGTCAAATATTTTCAGTGAAGGTAGAGTATTCTAGTTGGCTGCTAGTTGCCTATACGTGGATAAAAAGATTGAGTAGAGATTAATGGCAAAAACCAAGTTAACAAGGAACTTTGGTATACCGAAGATTTTCAATGAGATAGGGTATTTTAATTGGCGACTATTTGCCTATTCATGAAAAGAAGGATTGAAATCGGCTTCGTGGCGAAGAACAAGTTTACAAGAAACTTACTGATTGACATGTTTAGACAGGGGATCCCCTGAGTCCTCGTAAAAGAACTTTTTAAAGAAGATAGCTTTTTGTTGTTTGCGGAAGATCAGGTAGTTGATAGATTATAGAATGCTAACATTTAGGTGCCTAAATGCCTACAGTTAGGTGCCTGTATTTATGCCAGCTGCTGGGCTTAAGTGTCGCACATAAAGTTGGGCACATAAATGCAGACTTACGCCAGTATTGTATATTGGCATAAAATTGTACTCCTGAGAGTCCGAATGTTCACACAACTTTAGAAGAAAGCAGCAAGATATTAGCACGCATATTCCATTAAGACTAGCTAATAAACATCATACATCCAATAGAAGACTCCTGAAGAAGGCCTTTTTAGGCTGAAACACGACTTGTGTTGAGTCTTGGATGTTACAATAAAGACATTCATTTGGACATCGTCTGCTGCTCTTTCCTTGGTCGCCCTCACTGTTTGACTCACAAAAAAAAGGGAAGAGAAATACAATGTTAAATAGGAAAGCAGACATTCAGACAGCTACCTGGACAACTATCTAGGTAAAATTAGGTCAGAAAAATTGCTGTTCAAACCCTCAGGGGGAGGAATGCTGGCTCCAACCTGCCCGCACACCCAGG
Organism: Microcaecilia unicolor; assembly: GCF_901765095.1. Taxonomy (NCBI): domain Eukaryota; kingdom Metazoa; phylum Chordata; class Amphibia; order Gymnophiona; family Siphonopidae; genus Microcaecilia; species Microcaecilia unicolor. The sequence continues at coordinate 22,634,562 of NC_044033.1, read as the reverse complement.
CCGTTGGCTGGAGGAGATCGCGGCGGTCCGCGTGTCTGGATGCCTCAGAGGCTCTTCCAGCATTCGCGGCGGTGGTTCGGTGCCCCTTCCCAGTCGCTGCAGGGAGATGGTGGGGAATGATTTTTATGTCCGCCTGTCCTTTTCCTCTTGCACAGCCCTTTGGGATGGAGTTTGAATCCTCATGTACCATCGACTATGCTGAACTCCTTGAATGTCTAGATCCCAGACCCTGGCATTTACCCAGCAGACAGAACCTGGACCAACTTCGAGACACTATCAGAGGATATCGTCTCCCAAACGCTCAAAAGATTGCCAAATCCCATTGCAAACTAGACATATCCAAACAACCTTATGACGTCTGCTCCTCAACAATTCATAACAGACATAACAAAAACTTGAATTATAGGTTACAAAATGGACTCTTCCCGAAGGAGAAAGGAAACATTCTACTCACCCCCATACCCAAAGATGCAAGAAAAGTGCCAATGAACTAACCAACTACAGGCCAGTAGCATCCATTCCCTTATTAACCAAACTAATGGAAGGGTTAGTGACCAAACAACTCACAAACTGTTTAAATAAATTCACAATACTCCATGACTCCCAGTCAGGATTTCAGTCTAACCACAGTACTGAAACAGTACTAGTTACTCGTGACCAAATTCAAACAATCGATTGCAACTGGAAATAACATATTACTTCTACAATTTGACATGTCAAGCACTTTCGACATGGTGATCATGGACTACTACTACATATCCTTGAGTACTTTGGAATTGGAGGTAACGTTCTCAATTGGTTCAAGGGATTCCTAACCACACGATCATACCAAGTGACATCTAACTCGATTACTTCAGCCACATGGATACCTGAATGCAGAGTCCCACAGGGATCCCCCCTCTCATCGACTCTATTCAACTTAATGATGACTCCTTTGGCCAACTATTATCAAACCAAAACCTCAACCCATACATATACGCAGACGACGTAACGATCTACATCCCATTTAACAAGATCTAAAAGAAATTTCCAATGACATCAACCAAAGTCTCCAGATCATGCATTCATGGGCGGATGCATTTCAGCTGAAACTTAACGGAGAAAAAACCCAATGCCTAATACTCACCTCTCAACATAACAAGAACAAATTAACCGCCATTAACACACCAAATCTGAACCTTCCAATTTCGGATACCCTAAAAATTCTTGGAGTTACCATCGATCGACACCTAACACTCGAGAGCCACGCGAAAAACACAACCAAGAAGATGTTCCACTCAATGTGGAAATTAAAAAGAGTAAGACCTTTCTTCCCAGGACTGTTTTCCATAACCTGGTACAATCAATGGTGCTCAGTCATCTAGAATACTGCAATGCACTCAACGCAGGCTGCAAAGAGCAAATAATCAAGAAACTTCAGACAGCCCAGAACACTGCAGCTAGGCTCATATTCGGCAAAACAAAATATGAAAGTGCTAAACCCCTACGAGAAAAACTACACTGGCTCCCACTTAAAGAACGCATCACATTCAAAATATGCTCCCTAGTCCACAAAATCATTCACGGAGAGCACCAGCCTACATGTCAGACCGATAGACTTACCACCCAGGAATGCCAAAAATCATCCCGCACATTCCTCAATCTGCACTTCCCTAACTGCAAAGGTCTAAAATACAAACTAATGCACGCATCAAACTTTACCTACTTGAGCACACAGTTATGGAACGCATTACCGCACAACTTAAAAAAGATCTACGAACTAATGAACTTCCGCAAACTACTGAAGACCTATCTCTTCAACAAGGCATACCACAAGATCTACCAATGTGAATATACGCAACTCCTCCACATATATTCAGCACTGTCTTACAATTTCTGCTCGTTATACTACTATCATGTTTTTCATCATCATGTTGCCCAAATCCTTCTGTACACTAAATGTCTAATTCTAATATATTTCCACCATTCATGATGTATTGTAAGCCACATTGAGCCTGCAAAGAGGTTGGACAATGTGGTATACAAATGCAATAAATAATAAATATAAATAAATAAATAAATTTTATAGTTCAATTGATCTCTGAAGGCAAAGCATGTTCTATGATCTGGTTAAATGTATTATAAGCCAGCAAACTTTCAGGCTAAGTTTCATTTTTTTTTACCTTCCTGAGAAGGAATCTGAATGCTTGCCCTAGAGGTCACTCTTGCCCTTAGATTGCCAAATCTTTATCAGCTGACATGCAATACAGTTAGTATTTATTGCCTCTTCTGGATTGTCTACCCGCCAATTAAAACAACCAGCTAGGGTCACTCAGAGGATGTGGTATTCAACGCTTCGAACATCTGATCTCTTGAAACAATGCATGTCTGCAGAAAGAGAAAACATGTAGTGAAATTTTTGTTCTTGATTAGACTGTTTTTTGTGACCGGAAAGTATAGTTACTTTGTATTTTACCTAGCATACATGTGTATCTAATTATAAATGCTTTCACCAGTCCAAATGTAACTCAGGTTGGCAGTGATTAAATGCTACGTCTGGTTCTCTCTATGAATGAGTTGGCAACTGGGGACGAGGTTCCGGTGGATAAGTGTCCACATTACAAAAAGATGTCATTGCTATGAGCAGAAGTCATTAGTTCTAAAACAAAAACAAAACAAAACATCACCACAAAACAAAAACCCTCAACATTGTCAGCTATATTAAGACCATAAAATGCACTACAAAAAAATAGAAAGTAGGGTATCAACTGAAGGAAGGGAAGAAAAGATTAGATCTAATCAATGATATGGCCATTAATTAAATATATATTTAAATATAGTTTGCCACTCTGTTTATCCATCTACTTATTTATTTAGATTTGCTCATACCTTTTTCAGTAGTAGCTCAAGGTGAGCTACATTCAGATACACTGGATATTTCTTTGTCCCAGGAGGGCTCACAATCTAAGTTTGTACCTGAGGAAAAGGAGGGTTAAGTGACTTGCCCAAGCTCACAAGTGGGATTTGAACCAGCCACTCCTCCACTAGCAACATTCCATCTAGAATCTCAAAAAGTGGCAACATTCCATGTAGAATCTTCAATAGTAGCAACATTCCATATATTTATTTATATTTTGCTCACACCTTTTTCAGTAGTAGCTCAAGGTGAGTTACATCCAGGTACTTCATTGTCCCAGGAGGGCTCATAATCTGTTTGCACCTGAGGCAATGGAGGGTTAAGTGACTTGCCCAAGATCACAAGGAGAAGCAGTGGGACTTGAACTGGCCACCGCTGGATGTCAAAACTGGTGCTCTGGCCACTCCTCCACTCCTTACTTACTGCTCTAGCCATCGATCTACACATCATATCATGGAGAATTAGGGGCTCTTTTACTAAGCTGTGTTAGATGATAATACATGCTTAACGCAGGACATGCTAAAAAGTTCTGCAATAGTTTGTCATCTGTGCACCCTAACCACCAAATTCTATTTTGGGCGCTCAAAACTGTGTATGCAAAGATGGCAATACACCCAATTTAGGCACAGAATTTAATTGAGTAGTAAGCCAATTAGTGCCAATAATTGGGTGTTAACAATTACTGGTGTCAGAACCAGTTCTAAGGTCAAAACAGTTCAAAACAAAAATGAGGATGTTATAATGCCGTTGTATCGCTCCATGGTGCAACCGCACCTCGAATATTGTGTTCAATTCTGGTCGCCGCATCTCAAATAAGATAGTGGAATTAGAGAAGGTGCAGAGAAGGGCGACAAAAATGATAAAGGGGATGGGACGACTTCCCTATGAGGAAAGGCTAAAGTGGCTAGGGCTCTTCAGCTTGGAGAAAGGCGGCTGAGGGGAGATATGATAGAGGTCTATAAAATAAAATAATGAGTGGAATTGAACAGGTAGATGTGAAGTGTCTATTCACGCTTTCCAAAAATACTAGGACTAGGGGGCATGCAATGAAGCTACAATGTAGTACATTTAAAACGAATCGGAGAAAATGTGTCTTCACTCAACGTGTAATTAAACTCTGGAATTCATTGCCAGAGAATGTGGTAAAGGCGATTAGCTTAGCGGAGTTTAAAAAAGGTTTGGACGGCTTCCTGAAAGAAAAGTCCATAGACCGTTATTAAATGGACTTGGGGAAAATCCACTATTTTTGGGATGAGCAGTATAAAATGTTTTGTACATTTTTGGGATCTTGCCGGGTAGTTGTGACCTGGATTGGCCGCTGTTGGAAAAAAGAGCTGGGCTCCATGGACCTTTGGTCTTTCCCGTATGGCAATAATTATGTACTTATGCTTGATTTTAAAGATAAATTACATATTACTAACAATAGCTCTGCAAGTTCATTTTTTCAGTTCTATCAATACTCTGTAAACGATATTCAAAATGATTTAAACAGCCAGGACAGTTGCTGTCTGTTTAAATTGTCTGTCTTGGGCTAACTGAGCATTTTCAGTGACACATAACCTGGATAATGCTACTGAAAGTGCCAGTAAGTGGCTATTTTGGGGGCCAAGTCAGCACTTAGCCAGTTAAAGTACTGATAATCAACACTTAACCAGCCAAGATTAGAGAAACATAGAACCATGATGGCAGGTAAGGGCCCATCCAGTCTGCCCTTCCTCAGTAACCACTAACCCCTCCTTTTCCTAAGGGATCCCACGTGCCCATCCCATGCTTTCTTAAATTCTGACACAGTCCTCAACTCTACGACCTCCACCGGGAGGCCATTCCACTCATCCACCACCCTTTCAGTGAAAGACTATCTTCTTAGGTTCCTTCTAAGCGTATTTCCTCTTAACTTCATCCTATGCCCTCTCATTCCTGAGTTTTACTTCATTTGAAAAAGGCTCACCTCCTGTACATTAATGCCACTGAGGTATTTAAATGTCTCTATCGTATCCCCTTTCTCCCGCCTCTTTTCCAGCGTATACATGTTGAGGTTCATGAGCCTGTCCCGTATGTTTTATGACAGAGACCGCTGACCAATTTTGTAGCCGCCATCTGGACTGACTGCATCCTATTTATATCCTTCCGTAGGTGTGGTCTCACATAAGCACATAAGCACTGCCATACTGGGAAAAGACCAAGGGTCCATCAAGCCTAGCATCCTGTCTCTGATAGCGGCCAATTTAGGCTTCAAGAACCCGGCAACCCCCCCCCCCCCCCCCCAAAAAAAAAAAAAAAAAAATTAATACACAAATTATTCTTCTTGACACACTGTCCTCCTTTGGTTTCCAGGGCTCTGTCTCTCCTGGTTCTCCCTTACTCTCCCATCGTACCTTCAGAGTACACTCTCATGGTTCGTCCTCCTCCCCTATTCGCTCTCTATTGGAGTTCCTCAGGGATCTGTCCTTGGGCCCCTCCTTTTTTCAATCTACCTCTTCCTTAAGCTCCCTGATCTCATCTCATGGTTTCCACTATCATCTTTATGCTGATGACACCAGCTGTATCTCTCCACACCAGACATCACTGCGGAAACCCAGGCCAAAGTATCGGCCTGCTTATCCGACATTGCCGCCTGGATGTCCAACCGCCACCTGAAACTGAACATGGCCAAGACTGAACTTATTGTTTTCCCCCCAGACCCACTTCTCCTCTCCCTCACTCTCTATCTCAGTTGATAACACCTCATCATCCCCGTTTCATCTGCCCGCAACCTCGGTGTCATCTTCGACTCCTCCCTCTCCTTCTCTGAGCATATCCAGCAGATAGCCAAGACCTGTGCTTCTTCCTCTATAACATTAGCAAAATTCGCCCCTTCCTCTCTGAGCACACCACCCAAACTCTCATCCACTCTCTCATTACCTCTCGCCTTACTACTGCAACCTACTCCTCACCGGCCTCCCACTTAGCCACCTATCCCCCTTCAGTCCATCCAGAACTCTGCCGCACGTCTTATCTTCTGCCTTGACCGATATACTCATATCACCCCTCTCCTCAAGTCACTTCACTGGCTTCCGATCAGATACCGCATACAGTTCAAGCTTCTCCTACTAACCTACAAATGCACTCGTTCTGCAGCCCCTCCTTACCTCTCTACCCTCATCTCCCTTACGTCCCACCCGTAACCTCTGCTCTCAAGACAAATCCCTCCTTTCAGTACCTTCTCCACCACCGCCAACTCTAGGCTTCGCCCTTTCTGCCTCGCCTCACCCCATGCTTGGAACAACTCCTGAGCCCAAAGCCAGGCCCCCTCCCTACCCATCTTCAAATCCTTGCTCAAAGCCCACCTCTTTAATGTCGCTTTCGGCACCTAATCACAGCACCTCTACTCAGGAAATCTAGACTACCCCAACTTGACATTTCGTCCTTTAGATTGTAAGCTCTCTGAGCAGGGACCGTCCTTAGTTATTATTTGTACAGCACTGCGTAACCTAGTAGCGCTCTAGAAATGTTAAGTAGTAGTAGTAGTAGTATTCTAAATGGAGCCTCACCAGAGACTTGTACAAGGGCACTATCACCCCTTTTTTCCTGCTGGCCATCCCTTCCTTATGCACCTGAGTATTCTTCTGACTTTGAGCAACACCTTTTCTACCTCTTTAGCTACCTTAAGTTCATCAGACACAATCACCCCCAAGTCCCACAGAAGCTCTTCATCCCCTATACCTTTCCCTCAGGTTTTTGTGACCCAAGTGCATGACCCTGCATTTCTTAGCATTAATCTTAATTGCCAATTTTTGGGCCATTCTTCAAGCTTCGCTAGATCCTTCCTCATGCTATCCACACCTTCAGGGTGTCTACCTTATTACAGAGTTTGGTACCATCCGCAAAGAGACAAACCTTACTAGACA